>NW_026899751.1:70000-94899 GCF_033153095.1 Gastrolobium bilobum | reverse complement strand
AGATAGATAGATAGATAGATAGATAGATAGATAGATAGATAGATAGATAGATAGACACACACACCGTGGAACATCATGGATCTGCAGAAGACTTATATTTCTACAAGTCAAATTGGCTCAATAGTGCAGACAATATCCCTTGATTGATGCTACAATAATGGATCAAGAACTAGAACCCTACTATTCCTAAGAGGCCCAAAATTGCACTATTGTCAGGTAACCTATCTATAAATAAAGGGTTAAGCCAATAAGGTACACAAATTCTAACTTTCTCTCTTAGTGCTCACTCTGTACACACCTCGTGCCTTGGCTATGCCGTCTATTATAGTGTACAATGATCCGCTATCTCTAAGGTATCTCTCTCTCATAGATGCCTGATTGATGGCACATAGATCCAATAGAACATATCAGCCACTGCCTAGATGCTAAATCCTATCCAAATACTCACTAACAAAAAGTGCACATCAACACTACTAAAATAAAAATACAACCAACATTAGAAATAGTTACAACCAAAAATAGCAATAAGCTAAAAAACATAAAATATATACTAATAGCCCCCCTCATGATGGAGAATGGATGTTGGATGGAAGCGGGGATTTAGTAAGGAGATCAGCAAGCTGTTTGGATGAGTGAACAGGAAATGTCTTCAAGTGGCCTTTAAGAATGTGCTCACGAACAAGATGGCAATCAACCTCTATGTGCTTCGTGCACTCGTGGAACTCTGGATTTGCTGCTATATGAAGAGCAGGCTGATTGTCACAAAAAAATGAAAAGGACCTGGTTGTAAAACATGAAGTCTTTAAACAGAGAAAATAACCACAACAATTCAGATATAACATTTGCAATTGACCGGGACTCTGATTCAGTTGATGACTTGGACACGGTACTTTGCTTCTTGGATTTCCAAGATATTACAAAATCTCCAATAAAAACACAAAAACCAGATATTGAACGATGACTATCAGAGCAAGCAGCACAATTAGAATCACAAAAAGGATTAATCTGGACAATTGATGAAGAGGAGAAGAAAATACCCTGACCAATAATGTTCTTCAAATAACCAAGTAACCGGTGAGCAGCCTAAAGATGAGGAACTCGAGGTGAAGTAATGAACTAGCTGAGATGATTAGCAGTATAACAGATATCAGACCTAGTGATGGTTAAATACAATAAGCGACCAATTAGCCAACGATACAAAGAAGGATCAGGAAGGAGGTCCCCATCAGTGGAGGAAAGTTTAAGACCAACATCAATGGGAGTGTTGCATGGTTTGCAACCCAAAAAGTCATAATCTTTAAGAATCTCTAAGGCATAATGACATTGGCAAACAAAAAAACCCTTAGTAGAGCGAGCAACTTCAAGACCAAGAAAATACTTCAATGAACCAATATTCTTCAATTTGAATTTGTTGTGGAGTACATCTATAAGAAGCCGCACTTCATTTGAATTGTTAGAAGCAACAATAATGTCATCAATGTATACCAAAATAGCAATGAAACAATTATCTGAAGAACGAACGAAGAGAGAGTTATCAGATTGTGATTGACGAAAACCAAGTTATAACAGAGTAAAGGAAAACTTAGCAAACCACTGTTGTGAGGCTTGTGGAAGACCATACAAGGATTTGTGAGGACGACAAATATCATTGGGAGGAAAAGATGAATGCTAAGAGGAGTAACTAGGACGAAGATGCATCTAAGCTTCTTCAAGGAGTTCCTCACGGAGAAATGCATTATTGACATCAAGTTGCACAAGAGACCAATTGTAAATCGCAGCAAGAGCAATAAGGACCCTAAAAGTGGACAATTTTTTCATAGGAGAAAAAGTGTCCATGAAGTCAATCCCTTCCTATTGAGTAAAGTCCTTAGCCACTAAACACGCCTTATATCTTTCAAGGGAACTATCTAAGTTGTACTTAACATTGAAAACCCACCTGCAGCTAACATCTTGCTTTCCTGGGGGAAGAGCGACAACATATCAAGTCATGTTGAGTTCAAGTGTCGAAAGTTCAGCTTTCATAATAGCCTGCCATTCTGGTAATTGAGATGCTTCAGAAAAAAAACTAGGCTCAAAATGAGATGAAACAGAATTGACAAAGGTTGCATGAGAAGGGGAAAGTTTATGATATGAAAATAGACAAAGGATAAAGGGTGGAGGAAGAGCAAATATAATCACCAAGGTATGTAGGAGATGACGAGCCCGTTCAGGACGTAAGGGAATTTGAGGATAAGAGATAGAGTTTGAGACATTAGACTGGGGGAGCAGCTAGAATAGCAAGGGAAGACGAATAAGGTAAACTGGAGAATTCAACGGTTAAAGAAGAAGGATTCGAATTCAGGGCAAAGGGAAATTACATTCAAAAAGTACAAGATCACGAGAAATCAAAGTGCAAATTGACTCTAAATCAAGGAGCTTATAACCCTTATAACTAGGTGGGTAACCAAGAAAAGTAACAGGTAAAGCACGAGGGGAAAATTTATGACAGGTCTTAGGAAGGGTAGAGTTATAACAGAGGAAGACAAAGACCCTAAGATGGTCATATGGTGGAGATCTATTGTATAGGAGTTCAAAAGAAGATTTGGAAGAGAGAAGATGGATGGAGTTTTGTTAATGAGGTAAATGGCTGTGAGAACACAGTCTTGCCAATATTGTAAGGGAATATGGGATTGAAAGTAGTGCACGAGCCACGTAAGAAGATGCTGATGCTTTCGTTCAACAACAGAGTTCTACTAAAGACGATCAACACATGAATGGAAGACTTGGATACCCTTAGAGGATAAAAAGGATGACAAGCTAAATTCAGGAGAATTATAAAACGAAGAGATTTAATGGGTAATCTATATTGATTGTGAACAAGATTATAAAAAAATAAAAAAAAATAGAGGAGAAATCAGACTTGTTACAAAGAAAGTATATCCACATAAATCGTGTAGCGTCATCTACTATAGTAAGAAAATAACGAGAACCTTCAACATAGGGGGTGTGAAAGGACCCCAAATATCACAATGTAAAAGATCAAAAAGGGATACAAATAACTTAGGATTTAAAATAAAGGGGAGACGTTTTTGTTTAGCAAGTGGACACTCAAAACAATTATACGAAGCATTCAAGTTTTCAAAAAAAAAACCAAAATACATTTCATGAAATTTAATACAGAAATAGAAAGATGCCCTAATTTAGAATGTCAAAGAACTAGGTCTTTTACAATCAAAGAAAAACAAAGGGGTTGGGGAACATAATCCGTTGAAAAAAGATTTGTAGTATCAAGGATGTAGAGGTCTCCATATCTTCTATTAATCCCAATGATCTTTGCCGAAGTATGGTTCTGAAAAAAGTAGCGAGATTAAAAAAAGTTAGCAATGATAGGGGAATAACGAGTTAAGGCACCAATCGAGAGAAGGTTGAAGAAAAAAGAGGGAACACAGAGAACATTAAGAAGGGTTAAGAAATCAGATATGGAGACCGAACTAACAGAAGTAACCCAACATATGGCCTATTAGGTAAAAAGACCAAAGAATTAGACGGAAAAGAGGAGAGAAGGAGACTAAGTGTAATGCGAACTTGGTGCCAGTATCCAAAAACCAACAAGAATGAGGAAGAATGAAAGTGGACTTACCGCTGAAACTTGCCACCGAAGGAGAAAACTTGACTACATAAGGAGTGGTAGACGAAGGAGACATTGCAGAATTTAAATGAATCAATGAAAGCAACTTATACTGGGTAAGAGTAAATGCAAGGGCAATTTGAGAGTTTGAGGGATTAGGGTTCGATATATTATTAAGGATGGGAGAAAATTATGGGTTACATGTATTTCCAGGAACTGAATGGATGGAATAGGCTTGGGCCATGTGTGAAGTGTTATTAGGCCTAGGTACTCTGGGCTTGTAGCCATGAGGGTACTCGTGAAGTTTGAAGCATTAGTCTCGTGCATGACCGGAAAGGTTACAAATAGGTACAGATGAGCTTAGAACAACGGTTGTTGTGAGTGCAGGAGACAGGGAGGTGGTGATAGAGTTAAGAATAGGGGTGTGGGGAACAGACTGAGTAGGAAGCAATACAGAAAGTTGGCGTTGGCGCTCTTCTTGGAGAATTATGGAGAAAACCTTAGCAAGTGACGACAACGAGTTGATCAACAAAATCTGAGCACCTGCAGACGAGAAAGAGTCATTGAGACCAATCATAAACTGAAGAACATGATCTTGTTCCCTACTGGTGCCAATTTCACGAAGAGCGTCATAAGTGCAAGAGCGAAGGGGAAGATAATCTTGTAACTCATCCTAAAGAGATTTCAGCTTTGTGTAGTAGTCGTTGACATCGAGAGAGCCTTCACACAGAGAAGATATATGTTGTTTGAGTTGAAAAATTCTAGGACCATTGGCCTGTGAATACCTTGTTTTCAAATCGGACCGGACCTCATAAGCATTAGAGAAATAAAGAAGACTATCTATAATGTCTTTGGTAACTGAGTTCAATATCCATGAAATTACCATGGAATTGCAATGATTCCAAGCAGAAAATAGGAGATTAGAGGAAGGAGGACGAAGAAAGGTACCATCGACAAAAACCAACTTGGTTTTCGTTGTCAAGGAAGGAGCATTGCAATGCCAGGAGCTAAGGTTGGAACCAAAAAAGGAATGAGAGACCAAAATTATACTGAGATGATCGCCACTCTGTAAGTAATAGGGACTAGAAGAATTGTCCATGGAAGAAGACGAACCAGAGGAAGAATCCCCTTGTGGTGTGTTGCAGACTCGGCAAGTGCATAGGTCGTACAAGTAATATAATGTATTAAGTAAGAGATCGTTCCCACAAGGATTATAATTCAATCACTAATTCACTACTTCGACTTAAGTTAGACAATCAATTGTGGATTTGTAACAAGATTTGATTTGAAATTTAAAATATTAAAACTAATTAAAAGACAAGAATAAAAACAAGAATTTAAAGATTTGAATTACTTGACAAAAAAGAACGTAGCTAGGGTTTCGATTTCCCTCAATCTCTCTATTATGTCTGAGTTCACTCTTTATATTAATCGTCCTTAATATCAATTCAATCGATTCTTTTAATTTACTTAGGATTCAATTTCTTGACACCCTAAATCTTTACAATCTTGCAAGAATCCTAGTTCCCCGAATATTCGCGAAGAAAATAAGTATTAAGTTCAAGAATCATAAGACTGCGCAAAACCCTATGTCTATCCCTAGAATTATAAGGATTACGATGAAATTGTCAGATAAGGATCATGCACCAACATTCCTATTGTCATACATTTACCTAGGATCAATCTACAAAATTCAAGCTCATAGAAAGCAATAAGAAAAGACAATTTCATTCATGATAAAAAGGAAAATTAACGTAAAGAATTATTCAAAACATATAGATAAAATTGAGTTCCATCTAACCCTAACTACTATAAGAACTTAGCCGGACATAGTGAAATAGAGAAAGAAAATAATTAAGAAAGTTCCCCAAAATTCCATATTAGAAAGGTGAATTCTTCAATAATTCTAGTGCAGGCTTGATTCTGATCCGTCTCCGACTCTCACGAACATGAACGGGTGTTTCCTCTGCTTCTCCTTTGCCTCTAATTGCAAGGAATTGTCAAAGAATGTCAAAAAGAACTCGTGCCCTAGGTGGATACTTGAATGGGCCTAAATTGGTTCGTACAAGGCGCATAAGCGTGTTGTTTGGCGCTTAAGCCTCGTTAAAATATGCATGTAGATTTATGTAGCGCGTTTAAGCGCAGGGATTGGAGCTTTAGCGCGCTCTTCGAATATGATTTTCTTCCTTTGTAGCGCGCTTAAGCCTGAGTTGGTGGCTTAAGCGCTCTATTGCGAAATCGGCAAGTATATCGTTTGTTCCAAGTAATAAAGTGATAAGTAAGATATCATTTCCTCGAGGACTAATGCACCAAGTATTAATTTAACTATTCCCTTTAAATTTGAAAAACTCAGTTTGATTTTAAAAATATTTGTTGATAGAAATTTAAAAACAGAAGTAATTAAAAGCATGCAAGAATTAATCAAGAATGTCAAAGAGATTATGAATAATTGAAATTGTAAAAGAAACTGCAGTCGGGATTTAATTCACCTCTGATCCTCCTTTATATTCCTAAATTGAATTTTATAACTAACTAATTTATTAGCTCAGATAATTCATTATTTTTCTATTAAATAATTGAACCCTAATGTCTTAGTGATTTCAACCCTTTAACCCAATTAGAATCCTTGTGTCCTAGTAATTCCTCTTGAATTAAGCATTAAGCAAATGAATTAAATGGGCAAGATGGAGGCTCAATCCAATGAAGACCCAAGAACCATAGACTTAACCCTAAAGGAACCACATCCATCTCGCGTGTGAACCATGGGCATCTCACCTACTTGGTGGACAAGCCAAAAGTGATTTAGTAACCAAGGAAACGTCATTACTGAGATTAGCAGCTCAGGACAACTTGACCTCCACATGAACCCAATGAATAAATGGTAGCTCCAGCTTGCCACTACGCCTACTAGGGCTAGCCTTACAACTTTTCTCGCCCAAGGAATAGCATGTGAAAGGCCACCATTCTCCACCAATAAGAATTGACATCGCCCTATAAAAGGCAGCATGAAGTAGGGCATACTTTCATTATAAATACAAAGGCATTTAGTCCAGGTAATCTATGTATCCTAGAATTCTTGAACTATAATGAATACTGAACTGATTTGAGCGTCGGAGTGCCTTGCAGGTATCCCCCCAGTCTCCTCACACTGCTTAGACATCATGGTTACAGATCAACCATCTCACCAAGCAATTCAACATCTCGGCAAGCTTCCTTGTCATCATCTCCTCTCTTCATCAACATCTTTCACCTTCAACAGTGTGTGGTCAGGCCCAACCCAATATTTGTTGAACCAATCATTGGCGCTGTCTGTGGGGATGATAAATTTCGACTCTCACTCCATATAAATGAAAAAGATGGTTGATACTCGTAGGAAGATGATAAAATCTCAGAACATATCCAAAAACAAGAAGCAGAAAGGCCAATCATCTCACAGGAGAAAGCCTCATCTGTGTCTCCAATCTTTCCTCAACAGAACAACCCATCGTCAATCCAACAAGTTATAGTTATGAATCACCAAATCCTTGAGCTTCTTAAGAAACAAGGCCAGAAGCTCGAAGAACAACAAAAAGAATTGCTAGAATTGAAGAGATTGCAATTTGATCATGAAAAGCATTCAAATATTGAAGAAAAATCTGATGAAAATGAAGGGTGGAATGAAAATGAGCGGAACAAAAAATGAAGCAGAACAATCCCAAAAGATCATGCTCCTTCACGAAGAAAACAAAAATGAAAAATAGAAATTCATCAACCTCATGTTAGCCATGTCGCTAACCACTATATGGACCAAAATTCTTATCAAAATCCAAAGACAGCATCTAAAGTGGCTCATCCTTTCACTTCATAAATCATGGACTTGGCAATCCCCAAGGATATTAAGATTACTACTGAAATGTACAATGGTAATGGAGTGCCACAAGAACATCTGGAGCAATTCCATACAAATATGATGGCCCGTGATATTCCAGATGTAGTAAGTTGCCGCCTCTTCCCAACCACTTTGAAAGAAGTGGCATTAAGATGTTATTCTACCTGCCACCTAACTCCATCAACAATTAGGAGGATCTCGCCAATCAATTTTTAGTTAGATTTACAACTAGCAAGGCTTAATATAAATCAACCTATGCTTTGAAAATAGTTAAATAGGGAGCTAGAGAGTCCCTTCAAAGAGATCTTGATCCCCAAGTCTCATTACATATCATTATAGATGGTCTCCAAGATGGACCATTCTCCACGTCTTTGGAAAAACAAAGTCCAAAGACCATTGAAGAATTACATGCGAGATCAGAAAAATTCATAAGTTTGGAAGATTATCAATAATCTCGCGACGACATAATTGAAAAACCCATAACCAATGTCTTCAAGTGAGATTTCAAGAGGAGGTTCAAAGATATTAAAAGTTTAGAGAATATACACCTCTGAACACATCCAGATCTCACATAATGAAAGAAGTTTTTCAAACTGGTTTTGTTAATGTCAGTAGACCAGCAGCAATAAAGAAGAAAGATAGTTTGGATGAAACTAAATTCTGCGAGTTATATGAAGATATAGGACATTCAACTGAGGAATGTTATGACCTTAAAAATAATATTGAAGCATTGATCCGGGAAGGCAAACTCAAAGAGTTTGTCGCTAATTGTAAGAAAGAAAAAATTCAAAGAAAGCGAGATAGGAGTTCGAATTAAGATAGGAATCCTTCTAGGATAAGTTACCGAGATAGGAAGAATTACAGACGAATAAACTGTCAGCAAGATGACCAATACAGAGAGAGATCTATGTGAAAGAAGACACAAAAATGAACAACCTGCAGCACAACGAGAGAACGATCGGCCTGAACTCCCTAATAATGTCGCTGGGGTATTAGGAACCATTGTAGGAGATGCTGCAGGCAGGGGAGAAACATACTCCCAAAGAAAAAGACATTTGAAGGCTATTGTGACGATAACTAATCATCAAAAGTTTCAATCTCACCCTAGGAGGAAGAGTCTAATATGTTTGGATGAAGATGACTATGGCGATATAGTGGCAGAACATGATAATCCTTTGGTCATATCAACTTACATAGCCAACATGCAAGTTAAAAGAGTTTTCATTGATAATGGTAGTTTTGTCGACATTATATTTTGGGAAGCTGATGGGACAAAATTTTGTTCCCATCCAAGGTGTTCTTGCTGCGGAACGCCAATCGTTCTGTCCCTATTGGTACTTTAATATTATAAATATTGTAGTAAATGCAATAAATATTGACTTTTTTTACGAAAAAACTATAAACGTAGAAAAGTAGGGAAAAAAGAGAGAGAAAAGAGAGATGAGCTGGCTTTTACTTTTACGAAATACTTTTCTTATGTTGTAGGAAAAAAGTTATCTTATGTTGTAGAAATAAAATTATAAGTGGGACCCACAGGTAAGAGGAGAGAGAGAAAAAAGAGTGGTGAGACCCAATACCTTTTTGTGTTTGTAGGAAAGTTGTTTATCTCATGTAAAATGAGATAAACATAACCCTTTACTTTTTTGATTCCACTAAATGTTGCTTTTTACATTTTGGCAAGGACCACCAAAAAGCACCTACTAAAAAGGACACCTCAGCCCTTATCATCAACTTTAAGCATTCTTCTTCATCAGATTAGAAAAGAGGAGACGTCCTCAATCCAACAACGTTGGGAACGACCTTAGATAATCACAAGAATTACACTATCTTCCCCATCCTATAAATAGGAGATCAAACGATGGCAAAAGTAGCAAGCATTTTCTAGAAAAATACCCTTGTCTTTTCTCTTCTTCATCAAGACTCCACACGATCAACGCTTCCTCAAGTCTCCATTTTTATCTTTCTTCTACTGATGTATTGAGTCTCTGTTTTTACTATCGTTATTTAGAGTCTATGATTTCTTTTCTTTTTGCTTCGTCTCCTTCAATATGTATATCGGGTCTATAAGATTGCAAATGGAGAAGATTTTGTTTGTATTTTCAATCATGTCTTTGAGCATGAGCTAATTTTCTTTAAGAATGGATAATTTGTAAAGTCGTTAAATCTCTGTAATTGAATCTAATGGATTTCTGTTGTTTAGTGCTTTAATATCTTGTATCAATGGAAATTGAACATAATCTAAGAAAGGAACTTCTATAAGGAAGATATTTCATATTGTTGAACAATAAGAGGAAGGTGATGAGTGTGGAAATACTTTAACCGGTTGCCCTAGGAATATGAAACCACCTCGTTCGCTAAAGTTTCTATTCTGATTAATTGTTGGGAACGAAGTTACCATAGGAATGTGAGATTTTGTATACTATTTTTGCATCTATTTATTTTATTTTAACTGTCATTCCGTCTATCATTTTACCTGTGTGTTTTCTTGAACTTGCTCAATTTAATTTCTGCATTTATCTTTAGAATATTTTACACCACAGAACTATTTGTTCCAATGATTTGTTGTTCTTCCTTTAACTATGAAGGATTTGAAATATATAACAACGCGGGGAATTGTTTTAAGTTAAACTAAACTATTTGTCATAGCGGGAATGCCACTGTGATACTTAGGAACGTGCAACCAGAATAGTGCAATATTATTTAACTCATTCTTTTTATTCTTTAATACAGCTTTGAATTCAATTTAGCAATACTTTCTCCGAGGGAACAATAATCTGGGCATAACACTCACATTTATTACTTGATTCGACTTTCGCTATTGGTCATCACTTAGGGAACAAAATAATTCTTCTTGGTGAATGTGAAGGAGGCCAACAAGTTTTTGGCATTATTACCGGGGATAGTATTTTGATAAGTGCCATATTTTAAGTTGTGTTCATTTATTGTTCATTCTTTTATTATTCTTTTTATTCCATATTTATTGATTCATTTGTTTGTTTAACTGTTAATATGATTTTGTGGTACTTTGGTTTATAAGTTTATCTCCTAGTTTGCTTGATTATTCATCTGATCCTAAAAGAACTATCTTTGATCTTGAACCTGAACGCACTCTCCACTATAGAAGAAGGATTCTAAGGAAAATAGAGAAAGAAAGAGATATGGCTGAGAACCATGAAAATGAAGATGAAGGAAGACCACCACCCCCACAACCACCTACGGACACTAGAGTTATACTTCCTCCAGTTATAGCCCCAAACTTTGAGCTTAAACTTATCATGTTTAACATGATTAGGGACACTAGAGTTTTCATTGGACTTCCAAGTGAAGATCCATACGCCCACCTCACTAATTTTATGGATATCTGTGTTAATTTTAGAGCATATGGTATTACAAAAGATGGGCTGAGAATAAGGTTGCTCCCTCATTCTCTAGGTTCAAAAGCCAAGAACTGGTTGAAACCCCTTCCTCATGGTTCTATACATTTGTGGGAAGAACTTTCTAATTGTTGAACCATAGGTTTCCAAGACCTTAAAAGTTAAGTTTTGATGATTACAAATCACTATCAAGTTCAACATGGAAGAACAATATGGAAGGCAATGCAACAAGACACAAATAGTACTAGAAGACCAAAGCAAAGTGCAAAATTGATAAGGCTACTCAAATGTGCAAAGTAAACCTAGAAGTCAAAATTTTCAAGTTTAAAGAAGGAATAGAAGACTCGAAGTATGAAGACAAAGAAGAATCAATGCTTATACTGTTTGTAAAGTTATTTCGAGTCTTAGGAAGTCTAGTATTGAATTTATTAAGCTTTAACTTGAAGATTGCATTAATAGGCAATAAACTCATGCATAAGTGACATATATGCTTTGATCATGCATACAAGATCATATGGAGAGTTGTTATATAAGTGTGAGACATGATCATACATATGCTAGAAGTCACTAGAAACCATTTAGAAATCATTTGGATAAAAAAATCAGCAGAAATATTTGTTTCTGATATGAAATATCGAATACTTTTTGAAAGTAATCGATTACCTAATGAAAAGTAATAGATTATCTGAAATCTTTGAACAAGTAATTGATTACATCACAAAAAGTAATTGATTACTATCTGTTATAAGTGACTTAAAGCTTAAGTAATTCAAATAATTAGATGTCCAACAACTATAAATGACTATTATCTCAATAGGGCACCTATATAAACACTTTTTAAGGGTTCTGAACATAAGAGTAACACTGAAAAACACCAGAACACAGAGAATTTGAATTGAAACTCCATTTGGTTTAGTTTTGCTTATCCTTGAAAAAAAGCTCAATTACTTTATCAATTTTTAATCTTTTTTTGATCTTTTTGAGAATTCTGAATGTGGGGAGACTACTGATAACTCTCTGATGGAGAGTTGTTTTTAGGCTTATATGTGATGTTTTGGTGTCATAATTGTGCATAATTCTTTTGATTTTACATTATTATTGCATGAATTCTATATTTTCATGATTTGAATGAGAAATATGTAAAGTGTGGATATTTGAAGATAATTAGAATGTTAGAGCCATTTATTTCCTTTGTTATTTTATTGCAGGTCAGAGTTGTAGCTTTGGAAAGCAGATCTGTAGCATTAGGGCTGAGGTAAGCAGTGTGTTTGATTGACATCAACACCAGCTAGCTGTTGGACCCAAGCCCAACTTAATGGAGGGAAGCTTCTTAGCGCACAAGCAAGTGACCTGTTCAGAATAATCACTCACAAATCTTCAACAAATCCTCATCAAGTCTTCAACAAATCAGAACTGAATCTCCTATAGATTCAAATCAGATCTGAAGTATATTTGGAAAGATTTGAAGAAGATATGCAGCAGCACCATGCTCTGTCTTAGGATCATATCTGCAGCAAAATAGAGCAGTATCTTCAATCACACCTAGAGCAGATTTGAACATGACTTGTAGTGGATTTGAAGACCTGATTGGAGCCCAATTCATCAGAATCTATAAAAAGAGGAAGCTTACACACATTAAAGAGGTTGCGAAGGTTCATACAAGGATTGAAACATATATCTCAGAGCAGTTAGAGAGAGAAAGCGGGGGAAACACTTAGATAGAATTTGAGGGTTTGTTGAGAGAGATCCAGCGAATCAAGGAGAGGAGCTAGGGTTCAATAGAGAGATCATTGAATTCGATAACTTTCTACACTATTTCGGCGACTGAGATACGGTGGATGATGGCGGAGCCCATGGTTGCTGCGAGAGCAGAGCTACAACAACATCCCTATTTTTCTTATCTTAGATCTAAGGAATTTTATTCTTTCTTTGTTGTTTCTTTCCATTCAAGTATGAGTTAATTTTTTAGGATTAGGTGATAAAGTATCCTTATTATGATGTAATCAGTTTGCCTAAACTTTGTTACATGATTGTCTTTTAGTTGTTTAATAAAGTGTTTACATTGTCTTTAATCTTGTTGATTCATCGAGAGAGAGCTGCAAGATACTTAGGGTTTGGGCTATAGAGATATAGATGAACTCTGAAAGTTATTAAATATTGTGGTATAACTAAGTAAAATTGGTTAATTGTGGGTAGAGAGATCATTCACACCATAAAATCACCCTGAACTTAAAGATTTATAACTATGTTGACCATAAAGATATGGGAACTAGTATACATGTATTGTTGGTGAGAGCCCTTGAATGCATTAGTGTTCTGATTACTGATTGGATGATTATTGTAGCATTGTAACTGCATTCTGGTGAATCTGCAATAATGGAGAAATTGATCCCAATCTACTTTTGAATACTTGAGAACTTATATTCTTGACTGCATTTTCTTAGTTAATTAGTAGTTTTAGCTTATTTTATTTCTTAGTTGTTAAGTTAGTCATTAGTTAATCAAAAATCATTATTGTTACTTCTATTACTTCACTCAGAGCCGTAGCTTTATTTAATCTCTGTGGGATCGATACTTGGACTCACACATCCACTTTATTACTTGTTGATACGTGCACTTGCGTATTTGTGTGATTAATATAATTAATTGCTAAATTGAACAACAATTACCCTACATCTGTTTGGATGAATTTGATTGTTGTATTTGATTGAACTCAAGTGGAGTGATCCAAAGGGTATTAGGTTAGGTGTGATTAAGGTGTGATCATAGACTTGTAAAATTCCTCTTGTAAATTGATATTTTCAAGCATCGGTTGGAAGTTTGATGATAGTGGATGATCGATCTCAGTTTGGATGTAGCTCTTAAGTGGTCAGACAGTGAACCAGGATAAATCTTAGTGTGATTCTTACTTTACCTTATCTCTTTGATTTCAATGCATATAACTCATTTTTTGGATTATATATGTTATATTGAATCCTTTTAAGGTAGAGGAATTGATAGTTTTTAGATTGATTTTATTTTTGAATGTTTTCTTGAAAGTGGTATACAATTACATTGTTTTTCTTCTATTTTCCCTTCTCTTTTTGATTCCACTATTAATCCTCTGAATTACATGTTATATGATATATTTTAATTCTATTTTTGGGTTAGGAAAAAGGTTTATATTCTTTAAATTTCACTTTGGTTGAAGATCTTTGAAAATGGATATTGTTTTTTATTGTTTCTTGTAAAAGAAGTTACACACAATTCACCCCCCTCTTATGTGATTGTTCAACCATATTTTCTTTTCACTAACAAATTTGTAGAAAGGTTCCTTCCCATGTCTTGCATTGTAGAAGTAAGCGCAAAGTTGTCCAACTTCCGCGTGTTCCATGATGAAAATTTGTACGAGGCATGAGAACAATACAAGGACATGATGAAGAAATATCCTAACCATTGAGTAGAAGGATGGAGAGTTCTCCAAACCTTCTATAAAGGTATAGACTATACATCTCAGTGACATCTAGATTTTTCCTCGAGAGGTAAATTCTTTAAAGATCCATATGATGATCGTTATGATATCATAGAAAATGTTGCTAACAGATGCCTTTAGTGGCCACCTGAGAGGGTCATTCCAACAAAAAGACCAGGAATTTTGGAGTTGGATGGTCAGACTTCCATAGAAGCACAACTGGCAGCTTGATTAACGAGATTAAGAGTTTGAACCTTGTCTTGTCTGTGGAGATTGCCCAGGTCAGATTGCCCAGGTCACTGCACCTGTAGTTGAACGTTGTCATGTCTATGGAGAAACCCACATATCATTTGACCGTCCACACACTAAACCAATGTGTTATGTAGAAAATTACAATGGCAGGAACATCAATAACTATCAGAGGGAGAACAACAATTATGCTGGAAGGAACAAAAATCAAAGCTATGGTAACTCTGAACAGAGAGATCAAAACTATAATCATTCTTAGAGACCACATAGAAATCAGAGATACTTCATCAGTAGCAATAGAAAACTCAGCAAAATAATGGGTGGAACAATGGAGATTATGATCAGAATATACCAAGATAACCAAATGCTCTGTTCCCCAAGGAAGAACAATGCTTCAGTTCCATAGAAAATTATATGAGGGAATCATGACATGGAATGATGCTATTGTAAGGAACATCAGACCCAGCTTAGGAAAATTACAGCTTCTCTTAGCTTAAGACCACCAAGTACATCGCCTGGGGATACTGAAACAATTTGGAAATTTTTTGAATCTCTTTAAACAACTTCACTTCAACATTCCCTTGGTAGAGAAGCCTTGGAGCAGATGCCAACATACGTCAAATTTATAAAGGACGTTCTGTCAAAGAAAAGACGTATGAAAAAGTATGAAACTGTGGCATTGACCCAAGAAAGTTACAAGTATATGACTAAACTTCCACTAAAGTTGAAAGATCGTGGAAGTTATATTATTCCATGTATTATAAGGAACACCTACCAAGGACGTGCTCTATATGATTTAGGAGCAAACATCAATATAATGCCTTCATATGTTTTCAAGCAATTAGCTATAGGTCCTGCAACGCCCACCACCGTATCATTACAGATGGCTAACAGATCTCTTGTTAAACTAGAAGGAAAGGTGGAACACCTGCTAGTTAAAGTTGATAAACTTATATTTCCTGCAGACTTCATCATCTTGGACTACGAAGGAAATGTTGACATTCCTATCATACTAGGAAGACCTTTCCTAGCAACTGGTGGAACACTTTTTAATGTTCAGAAGGGTGAACTCATCATGAGAGTCAACGATGAGGATGTCAAGTTTAACATGATGAAAGCAATAAAATTTCATGACGATGAGGAGGACATAGAAGAGTGTTCTGTTGTCTCCACTTTGAAAGTTGTCATCCTAGTATAATAGGAACATCAGTAGAGCAAAGAATATTGTTGGACGCATCTATGAGTCAGAGAATCAGCTTTGGGAAACAGAAGTAAGAGGACAGCTCAACCCTTATCATCAACTTCAAGCATTCTCCTTCGTCAGATTAGAAAAGAGGAGACATCCTCAATCCAACAACGTAGGGAATGACCTGAGATAATCACAAGAATGTCATTGTCTTCCCTATCCTATAAATAAAAGATCAAATGAAGGAAAAAACAGCAAGCTTTTTCTGGAATAACACCATTGTCTTCTCTTTTCTTCATCAAGACTTCACACGAGCAACTCTTCATCAAGTCTCCATTTTTATCTTTCTGCTACTGTTGTATCGAGTCTCTGATTTTAGTATCGCTATTTTGAGTCTGTAATTTCTTTTCTTTCTGCTTCGTCTCCTTTAATCTGTATATCGGGTCTATTGGAGTTCAGATTGAGAAGATTTTGTTTGTATTTTCATCCATCTTTGAGCATGAGCTAATTTTCTTTTGGAATGGATAATCTGTAAAGATGTTAAATCTCTGTAATTGAATCTCTGTTACTGAATCTAATGGATTTCTATAGTTTATTGCTTTAATATCTTATATCAATAGAAATTGAACATAATCTGAGAAATAAATTTCTATAAGAAAGAGATTCCAGACTGTTGAACATTAGAAGGAAGGTGAAGAGTGTAGAAACACTTTCACTGGTTATCTTAGGAATAAGGAACCACCTTGTTCGCTAAAGGTTTTGTTTTGAGTAATTGTTGGGAATGAAGTTGCCATAGGAATATGGGATTTCGTATATCATTTTAGCACAAGAGCTTGAGGAATTAGCATTGGTAATGAAAGAGACTTGAACATGTAAATTGGACAAGGTCCTGATTCTAGATTATAGTGGGTTTAACAGTGGATCAGTGCATCCATTCCTTTTCTTTTAATTATTGTTTCGTATATCATTTCACCTGTATTGTTTCTTGAACTTCCTCAATTTAATTTTTGCATTTATCTTTAGAATATTTCACACCATAAAACTATTTGTTCAGTGATTTGTCGTTCCTCCTTTAACTAGGAGGAATTTGAAATATATAACGACCCAATGAACTGTTTTAAGTTAAATTGAACCATTTGTCATAGTCTTAACACCACTTTGATACTTGGGAACGTGCAACCAAAATAATTCAATATTGTTTAACTCATTCATTTTATTCTCTGATACAACTTGAAATTCAATTTAGCAATACTTTCTCCGAGGGAATGATAATCTAGGCATAACACTTCTATTTATTACTTGATGCGTGCACTTGCGCTATTGGTCATCACTTAGGGAACGAAATAATTCTTGCTAGTGGCTGCGAAGGAGACCAACATAAGCTTTCAAAGGATTGAATATCCTAGAGGAACAAATAATGCCTTGTCAAATTGACCTTCTTTGATTCTCAGGAGAATGTGTAAAGGCAGAAGGAACAATTGAACTACAAGTGACCTTTAACATCCTCCCTAAAGCAAAGATCACCAAGGTACACTTTTACGTTATTGATTGCCCATCTGCTTATAATGTTATTATTGGTAGACAATCTATATATGGCCTTGGGGAAATTATTGATATGCCACATTTACTTAATAAGTTTAAAGACCCCTAAGGGAGGGTAGCGACAGTAAGAGGTGACTAGAGACTAGCATGAAGTTGCTATAATGTTAGTCTAAAATTAAATACAGAACCAACACTGAGATATCATCTCGGAGCTAATAAAAAAGGGAAAGCATCCATTAATATGAATGAGTACGATGTATGTGAAGAGCTGTAAGATGTTCATCCTCAACTAGACAGGGAATTAGAAGAATATAGGTTGGCCCTCAAACTGAGAATACTACTAAGATTGGGTGGTATATGCCTAAAAGAAGAAAAATAAAGGATAATTGAAATCCTTTTAAAAAATAAAGATCTTTTTGCCTAGACATGCCGACATGCTAGGTATTGATCCAACTTTTTCTTGTCATCATCTTTCCTTAGATCTAAAAGCCTAGCCATTGGCTCAGAAAAAAGTAAGATTACTCTAAAAAACAAAAAAATATTGATGATAAAGTTAGAAAACTTCGGGAAGCATGATTCATTGGGGAGATAAATTATTCCACTTCGCTTTCCAATGTAGTCCTAGTGAAAAAGGAAAATGAGAAATGGAGGATATGTGTTAACTACACAGATCTTAACAAATTTTGCCGAAAGGACTCATACCCATTACCCAATATCAATAAATTAGTTGATAATTTGTCAGATTATCATATTCTATTCTTTATGGATGCCTTCTCAGGGTCAAATCGTTATGCATAAGCCTGATGAAGAAAACACAACTTTCATAATGGATAAAGCAACTTATTAGTATACCATGATGACGTTTTGCTTGAAGAATGCTAGTGCTACATACTAAAGGATGATAAATAAAGTTTTTAGTGAACGAATATGTCCCATGTTAGAAGTATACATTGATGACATGATTGTAAAAATAGTTGAAACCCAGCGACATACTGAAGATCTTGATAAGGTATTTCAATAGTTGCAAAAATACAACATGCGACTTAATCCTACAAAGTGTTCATTCAGAGTACTAGTAGGGAAATGTTGGGCTTTATGTTGACACATAAAGGTATTGAGGCAATCTAGACAAATGCAAAGCAATATTGGATAAGACCAGCCCAAGAAACATAAAGGAAGTACAACAATAGACAGGAAGAATCACAACACTAACAAGATTTATGTTAGCATCAGCTCAAAAGTCTTTACCTATCTTCAGACTCCTAAGAAAATAAGCTTCCTTTGAATGGAGTCAGGAATATGAAATGGCCTTCGCCATGATCAAGAAGTATCTCACCATTCCACCAAACTTAGTGAAGCCAGATCTAGAAGAACCTATAATCCTTTATCTCGCTATGAATTCTGAAGCAATAAATTTAGTTTTGATAAAGGAATCAACAACCTGTTTGTTTTGTGATCAAAACGCTACAAACCTGAATCGCGATATCAGCAGATTGAAAAGGTAGCCTTTGTATTAGTTATGACATTTTGTAAGTTAAGACATTAGTTTCAGGGGCATCAGATAAAGGTACGAACAAACCAGCCAATTCGACAAATCCTGCGAAAACCTGACCTTGCAGGTAGAATGATAACTTGGTATGTTGAGCTTTCAAAATATGATATTTTCTATGAACCAAGACAAGCGATCAAGGCTCAAGTTCTCACTGACTTTGTGGTCGGGATGATCCACCATGACAATATTGAATTGAATGATGAATGAATAGTTTATGTGGATGGATCCTCAAACACCAAGGGAAATGGTTCAGGAATTATTATGGAGAACCCACAATGTGTCTCGGTTGAACATTCCATCAAATTTGAATTTAAAGCATCCTACAATCAAGTTGAATATAAAGCAGTGATTGTGGGATTGGCAATGACTAAAGATTTTGGAGTCACAAAAGCCTTAGTAAAGAGCGATTCCTAATTAGCCATCTCGCAAGTTCAAGGAACATATCAAGCGAAAGAAGCATTAATGGCCAAGTATATTGAAAAGGTAAAATTTCTAATACTAACTTTTGAATAAGTGAAATTTGAAAATATCATGCGTGAAAAAATGCTAGGGCAAATATCTTGTCAAAATTGGTTAGCACCAACAATCCAGGGAATAATAGATCAGTGATTCAAAAAAATGTTCCCCATCCAAGCATGATAATGGCCATCTCCAAATGCAAGGCTTTACCCTCAACTAGTTCAACCCCCATATTGGAAGAAGAAATAGAAGAAGGTGAAGAAGAACCAACATGGATCTCCTCAATTAAGGCATATCTTAAGCATGAAACACTTTTGCGAGATGAACAAATCTCAAAAAAATTGATCAGAAACTCTTATTACTACACCATTATAAATGGTCTACTCTATCGAAAAAGGTTTTCCACCCCTCTGCCCAAATGCTTGACGCAGTATAAAGCTCAATTTGCAATTACCAAAGTCCATGAAGGAATAAATGTGCATCTTACTAGAGGGAAATCATTATCTCACAATCTCCTCTGTGCTGGATACTTTTGGCCTAAACTTGAAGAATATGCTAAAATCCATGTGCAACATTGTATCAAATGTCCAAAATATACTGATATCCATTATACTCCACCTAAGAAGTTATCTTCTTTATCTTCCCCATGGCCATTTTACCAATAGGGAATGGATTTACTGGGACCATTTCCAAATGCAACGAGAGGACTAAAATGGTTGATTGTGGTCATTACTATTTTACAAAATATATTGATCGAGAAAGAACCTCTAGCCACCATCTCGGCAAACAAAGTTAGAAGGTTCTTCTATAAGAAGATTGTTTGAAGGTTTAACGTCCCCCACACCATCATAACTGACAATGGGACTCAATTTATGGACAGAAAATTCAATGAAATATTGAAGGAACTCCAAGTGAAACACTCGGTAGAATATCCACAAACTAACGACCAAGTAGAAGCTGCAAACAAAATGCTAAAGAGGGGACTTGAAAGAAGATTAGAAGAGGCCAAAGGTGAATGGCTTGACCATGTAGACTACATTCTTTGTGGCTATAGAAAAACTCTGCATTCCACAAAAGGTGAAACACCTTTCAAAATGGTGTATGAAAGTGAAGCTATGATCCATGTAGAAATAAGGGAACAACATGGATAGATAGCACTCAAACAAAGAAATCAATAATCAAGAACTTCTCCATAACTGAGATATAGTTGACGAGATCAGGGAAATGGAACACATAATAGAAGTGGCCTTAAAATAGAGGACCTCAGCAAGTATAATCAGAAGGTTATCTCGCGAAAATTTGAAAAATAAGATTTGATCCTAAGAAGAGCTAACATTGGAAATAGAAATTCGTGATAAGGAAAACTCACAGTAAATTGGGAAGGACCATATCGCATTATAAAGAAAACTGATAATGGGGTGTATAACCTGGAAACCTTACCTGGATTGACCATTCCGCGAAGAAGGAATGAGACAAACTAAGGAAATTTTATAGTTGATACAATTGTTTTTTTATATGACGTATGTTGAAATTATGAAATGAATCTTTTTTACTATTTTATGTCTCTATTACGAAATCCATGAAAAGTTGTAGGATTTCAAGAATGATGAAAAGCAAGATATGAACAGAAAAGTGATCTCGCATGAACAAGAATGATCTTTGACATCTTGCCTGAAATGAACAATGATTAGGAGCCAAGATCCTAACTTAGTGCCTAAAGCCTGAACCGTAGGCCAAAATGAATGAAAGCTCTGAAGACTTGAACGCTAATCTAAGGCCTGAACCTTAGATTATGAACCTAAGGCTTAAACCATAGAAGTGAAATAAATGCTGGTTTGTCGGGCTTGAACCCACAAAATTAGTACCTAAGGCCTTAACCTTAGGCATGAAATGAATGTTTGTTTACAGGGTGAACCCACAAATGAGTACCTAAGGCTTGAACATTGGCCCTTGAAATGAAAGGAACAAATCATCTCGCACATCTTGAAAGGCGACATCAAAACTAAAGGTACACAATGATGATCATATATGATGAAAGCTAGTAATATCATATGACTATTGTATATAAAGCAAGTTAGAAATAATATTAAACTGAAATAAAATATAGAAATTGTGCTTATGCATAAACATTTCAAAGAGGTACAAACCATATTGTCAGGAATAAAAAATAAATATAGACTATGATACAAGAAATGAAAGATGAAAAGGAAAAGAAAAAAAGGTCAAATCGTCATAATAGCTCCTACACCAACGGCATTCGTAGCAACATTACCAGCCTCATCAACCATTGTTGTGTCCTTTAAAACATTAGCTTGACCAGGAGCAATATCTGTATCCATCTAGCTCACCATATCCACTGGCTCATCTATATAAGTTATCTCGTTCGTGCGCATCATAAATCCATCTCGCATGAAATGGTGGTAATGAATGCCATGCAGATTGGTTCCAGGATTAAGATGACGAACTTGCTCAATGATATTTTGGTATGTCTCTGTGGCATGATTTGCGCAATATTCCTAATATTTAGAGACATTCTTCTTGAGGGCAGCATTTGACTCTTTTGAAGAGGCCATTGAAGCTTGAGATGAAGAGTTTCCCTCTTGCTCACAGACTTCTTTCTTTTGATAGGAGGGTCTTCAAGAGTTATTTTCTCAGTTTTCACTGTGAAAGGCTTAATAAAGGGTTGATCATGGCCAAAGGTGGGAGATGACATAATTGGAGTTATTGATTTCAGTTGACGAGACACTTCTGTGAGATAAAACTTAGATTACTAGTACCTCTAACCATAGCTTGTTGGATTTGCATTAACTCAATCTGCTTCTGCTTATTCTCCATTTGACTATCTGCAAAGAATGAAATTGAAACTCATTAGACAATTGAAAAAAAAATGAAAACTAAGGAACATGCGAAATCAGGATAAATGTGAGATTAAAGCAAACTCAAAATTCATACCAACGAAGGCCTTGATACCCTCATCAGAAACTCAGATAAAATATTATATGTGCTCAAGATACCACCATTAGTGGCCTCCTCGGCAATCCTGACCAACTTAGCGATTGTCTTTCTCTTTATGGTGTTAAATCTGAAAAGTAAAATTAAGTTTATGACCATCCCCAGGACTTTGAGACTAGTATAAAGGAAAAAAAGGGATTTAAGAGTCTTCAAGGAAAAAAAGGTGTAATATATTTTTCTGATTATCTTCAACGGGATATATCTTGAAATATTCATCTTTCCACTCGTGAATCTTGCTTGAAAAAGCATCACAAAAGAGATATCGCAAGTTGGCATAGAAATAAATCCATCAATTATTGGAACCATACATATTGAATAAACAAAAGAATGACTTAACTAAAGGCATAAACTGGTACGCCCAACATAACATCTCATATACACGAATGAAAACCCACACGTTTGGATGTAATTGGGTAGAGTAGCATGAACATGGTTCAAAAGTGAGATGCCAAAGAAGAAAAAAGAAGACGAACACCAAATGTAAAGAAAAAATGAGTATACATCATTAAAAAATGGTGAGATTTATCATCAACGTGAGATGAGCAAACAAGCTTATCTGCGGGAACAGGAGAAATCTGCCACCCATGCTTAGTGGCTTTGTCTTTTATTACATAAGCAATTGTAACTATGTCGACAATAGATTCAATAGAGTTGTACTTGGACACAGAATTCAAAATGTCTTGGTCAACCCAAGCGAGATTAGTTGCATCATGCACACCAGAAACTTGGGTTGCTATCATATCCGATAACTTCCTAGAATCACCCATAACTGCCCTTAGGGAGGAAGAAGTTGAACTTAAATCAGATGAATTATAAGAAGAAGAACAAGAGGCTAACTGGCATCTCGCCAGTTTTACATTTCTTGAATGGATAACCAACAAGATAAATAACATTTAATGGTAAGGGACTAGGGTCCTAAGATGCCCTAGTAGGTGCAGATGGAGGAAGAGACTCAGACTCTGAATCCTAAAAATAATAATTGGTTCCTTGGACTTAGAAGGAACAAAAGTATTGGGGACAGCTCTTTCTTGGATATTACTTTGTTGAGAAGAATCCCTTGGTAAGCCGTGATAATTACCTTGACCTCTACAGGATGAAGCTTTAGTCTTCCTAAAGCCCTTGGATGAAGAATCACCTCCATAACCCTTCAATGTGGGGGGAAGAGTCCCAAGGAGATTAGCCTTCTCCCAATTAGACATTCTCCAAACAATCACCACTCACCAGTACTCATAGATTTAAAAGGCCTAGGTTCTAGGCTAGTGAAATCAAACCTCTCAACCATTCTAAAAAGGGTAGAAAAATGATGTTCAGAAGACATTTTTTCGAACAGTTAAAACACTATTCAACAGACCTAAAAAGAAAACCCAGAAATATGAAGAATGAAACGATGAACCAAACACGGCCTTACGAAGACAATGTAGGATGCTAAAACTCAACTACAAGTTTGAACAAAACCTAGAAAAAAACTAACATGCAAAAGAAATCCAGAAAACCAAGTATGAAGAGAAACGAAGGTAGAAGTGAAAAAGAAAGATACATGTTATATAGGAGATGAAACTTGAAAACTTTGAAATGAGAAAAACCAGGTTAATCATGAACTAAAGCGTCACCAAAAGGAATCAACAGTGGCACAAGAATGATTAAAGAAGAGGATAAGGTTTCATGTTTTCATAAGGAGGACGAAAGAAGCAAACGAAATGACAAATGAGGAATATAAGTGTTCCGTCCAAAAAGCCTCAGAGTTAAAAACTTGAAAAATAATAAAGGATATATATGTAAAAGCCACAAAAAGTGAAACGGAGTGGGACACATGTCATCATGTAACACAAGGATTAATGCATTAACCCACATGTAGTAAAGGGAGCATTTAATGCAACTGACGGATCAAAGTCACATCAACCATTTCACAGGCAACAAAATGACTAATTAACAACGCCCACTCAAGTGCATAAACAATGGATATGTGTGATTATCTCACCACAAGTGAACTTATATGAATGACAGAGCATACATCTCGCATGAATATACATCTTGCTACACGCTTCTAGCATAAGCAGCAAGCTGGGGAACTTCTGATCTAGATCTAATATGTGCGAGATGAAGGCCCAAGAACCATAGACTTAACCTTGAAGGAACCATATTCATCCCGTATATGAACCGTGCCCGTCTCGCCTACTTGGTGGACAAGCCAAAAGTGACTTAGTAACCAAGGAAACATCATTGTTGAGATCAATAGCTCAGGAAAACTTGACCTCCATATGAATTTAATAAATGAATGGTAGCACCAGCTTAACACTACATCTACTATGACTAGCCTAACTATAGGGTTCTCGCCTAAGGAATAGCCTATGAAAGGCCACCATTTTCCACCAATAGGAATTGACATCGCCCCATGAAAGACAGCATGAACCAGGGCATACTGTCACTATAAATATAAAGGCATTTAGCCCAGGTAATCTATGTATCCTTGAATTCTTCAACTATATTAAATATTGAACTGATTTGAGCGTTGAAGTGTCTTACAGGTACCCTACATTCTCCTCAAACTACTCGACATCAAGCTTATAGATCAACCATCTCACCAAGCAATTCAACATCT
>NW_026899751.1:0-65000 GCF_033153095.1 Gastrolobium bilobum | reverse complement strand
GAATAAATGAATGCAACATATATTTTAGTGAAAATATTAGTGGCAAGAACGAGTCTATCGCCCATAATGATTGGAAGCTTTATGAGGCTGCAGTGGGAGGCGACTTCCAATACTACACTAGTGTCTAGAATATCGAGAATCTACTTACCCTTAACAAAAACACCCCCTTCATGTGCACTTGACATCTCGAAGAATCGAAACCAGGGAAACACAATTTGTGGAATATATTCTTGATGAATATGGAGATCTCGTTTTACTCTCCAATGCCAAAAAAGAAACATCCCTTCGGTCAATCCAGTATAGCATGATTAATGATTAATATGCCCCAGCTTTTCCTCTAAACATCGAGACTGGAATTGGAGAAGACAAAAAGCTTGTCAAAACTATAAATTGCGAGATTGGCAATGTATTACATGATGCTCGTTCTGCTAGCAATGGATCCCTGTGAAGTGGTGTATATTTTGCTAGCAATGGATCTTGATCACTTATATTGTGCTAATATTGTTGATGAGACTGTTGTTGGGCTATTCCTCCTTTAATGATGCACAAGGTCCAATGCTATTTTCGTCGGGCACAAGACACTTGGGGCTCAAGAAACTTAATCCTACTTTTTAAAATTGTAGAATCTTCTCTCCTTTTCTATTTAAGCTTGTGTTATATAAGACGTTTGGGTTAGACAATTTTTAGAGAACAACTATAGGGAGAAGTTTGAGTGTTAAACCTCCTTAGGGAAGTATGTGTGAATACCACCATTGAAAATGATGTTTGAGTGTAACATCATTTATTGGTGAAATTTGATTTCTTGTAACCAATTATTTACATAGTGTAAGTTTGATTTTGGACTACTGTCCCTTGAATTTTTTTAATTCTTCACATTAGAGAAAGTTTTTCCATGTTAAACATCTTGATTGCCTTCCTCTTTTTCTCTGTCCTTTACATTTTTGGTCTTCTATTGCATTTTTGCCGACCTGGTGATTCAGGCCGACTTCTGATTTTGACTGTTGAGGACTTGAGCCAAGTATTGAAGAAAGAACAACACCCAACAATAACGTCCCTGAGCCTGAACCTAATCCTAAAGTAGAGTTTCACATAGATGTCATGAACCCCAGCACCATTGTCTTGGTTGAGATCAGAGACTTGATCATTGTGAAGCAACAAAAATTGCTGACTTAAGAAAAAGCCACTCATGGAATTTGTGTTTTTATGGTACTGTTGCACATTGGTCGGGCTACTGTTGAAAAAAACAAATTACTCAAGTCCAACTCGGCACATTGGTCGGGCTACTGTTGCAAAATTAGAAATTTGTTTCTCGGCTGCTGGTTGGTGATACCTCCTCTCGGGTTCTTAGCTTCTCGACGGCTTCTGCAAAATCAGGATATCACCTACCATTGGCCGATCAATTAGAGTAAGAAAGATCAACTACCCATATTATATTGTGTTGAAATAGATAACATGGGCTATATTGTAAGGGCAGAATCGCAGCAAGTATCCTCACCAAACATCTGTGAACTTTTCTCACTATTAAAGACAGTGGTTTCGAAAATACCATTCAGATAAGGAGATAATTTCTCTTGTTTCAATTTTATTTTATTAATTTATTTTCACTTGTCCTAATATGACAACTGCATAAATCGCTTACATAGACAATATTTCTCACCACTAGCACAACTTCCAAAAGTTGCTTAATGATTGGCCTTGGTGACTCTCTATCTCATCTTTTTCTTGATAGCATAGCTGTTGGATGAAACTTTTGTTGCGTTAATAAGTTCATCAGGCAAGATTTTTTTATGAAAACAGCCTCACGTGTATCTGTTATTACAAGATAGATTGCCCGATTAATGTGTCGAAGAGGCAAGAAGTCCACAACCTGTTTCCTAACAACTCCAACAGATCCAATTCGAGTAGTAACTTCATGGGAACCATTGTTGATGACAACATCAACATTAACTTCAAGGCATGTGGGTCCCACCAATAGAAGTCTTCACTTCTTCAAAATTTATGAATTGGCATATTGATGTACAAAGCCAAGGTGGACGTACGGTCAAGGAGTATTACCGATCGGTATGGTGACAAGATGACAATCCACAGACCAATCAAAAGTCCCACCAAATGCCAGCTATAAACATGCAAAGCTGCAGCAATGTCAACCTAATAAATCGTTTCGAACGGATTATGTTCGAAACTTTTGCACAGCACCAAGAGTACACAAGACCAACCTTGGGTAATATGTCCCTCTATTCAAATTTACACCTAAGGGCATGTCCTTCGACATGGTTTTTTCAAACAGGTCTAATACAACACATGTATTGCAACACGCCTATTACAAACATGCTCGCAAGCACTATCCCATGATCAAATTAGTCATTAAGGACCAAAGCGGTAACAGGGATACTTGCGACTTCAATCTTGAAAAGGCAGCGAAACCCTTATAATTAATCACATCAATTTTTCAAGAAATTTGATAGGCACATCCTTGACCTGAGGAAAACGGCTCTATATGCTCGAGTGCCAGAAACAAAAAAGGAACAATGCCATCACCTATCTCCAATATAGCTCCAAAGCCTCGAAATCAAGAAACTCGGCCATAGAGCCGACCTCTAAAGCCTCGAGGCCAAAATTCAGAAGCGCAGACATCAACCAAGCCATGTTTTTTTCCAAGATGATGACGAAGACAAATTTGGAGAGATCATTGTCCTGGCAAAAGGATCACACCCCAATCCAAGATAAACATGAAGACAGATTTGGAGAAATCATGGTCTTGGCAAAATAATCACACCCCAATCCGAGTAAAAATGAAGATTGATTTTGGGAGATCATAGTCCTGACAAAAAGTTTACACCCCAGTCTGAGATAAATACGGATACAAATTTGGAGAGATTGTGGTCTTAGCAAAAGGATCGCACCCTAATCCAACATTAAGATGGATTTGGAGAGATCGTGGTCCTAGCAAAAGAATCACACCCCAATATGAGATAAATACGAAGTCCAATAATAAAGCAACGACATGCGAAGCTGGGATACAATCAAAAAAGCAAACATTTGGCCTTCATAGACAAAATTAGGCGAAAGAAGCCAAGTCCAATAATAAAGACACGGTATGCTGATAACACATATTTTGTTACACTTATTTATTACTTTTGGTTGGTATTTTTATGATTTATTTGAATTAAATAAAGGTCTTTTGGGTCAAATCAGAATTCTAGATTTTAATTGGGTTTAATTGATTTTCGTCATAATTTTTCAAATTTACACTACTTTCGTATTTTGACCATATCTCACTCTACAGATGTCCGATTGACTCCGTTTTTCTTGTGTTTTTCAGCTAACAGAAAGTGCTACAATCGCTATTTCGGCTACTGAAGCCCAATTCGGACGGAAAGATGGTCGAAACCTGAGCCCATGATGACGCGTTTTTGCTAGAATTTTATTTTGATGTTTGGACTTGTAAATTAATTAGAACCCAATGTGTTTAGGGCCCAAGGCCATGATTTAATGTTTTATTTTATTTTATTCAGTTTTTATTTTATGCATGGGCCGAAGTGGTGAAACCCTAACCCATTTTGAATGTGGGTTATTTAAGAAAAATGTTAGGAAACCCTTCGGCAATCAGAATTTGGAGTTGAATAATTGTTTTTTGTTTTCTTTGAAATTCAAGATTCTGCACTCTTTCTTTTCTTCTTCTTCTTTCATTTTATTTTATTTTGAATGATGTTTAACCTCGCGATGCTAGGCTAAACACCTTTAATTAATCTAAAGTTAAAGGTTCGTTAATTTATTTCAGAGGGTGTGTTTTTTAACTTTTTAATTCAATTTCGTTTTTTCCCAATTCAGGTTAAATATCATGCGATTATAGATATTCAAACTGAATAATGCGATTGCATTCTCTAAGGGGAAACTGATCATTAGATTTAATGGTCATATTAATTTACGCGATGAACATAAGTTGAACAGATCAAAACTACTGCTATCGCATAGTTGAGATACTGTATTCAACCAAATGTTAGGCGCTAGTCTAGATAGGGTTTCCAATTGAATTTGAGGATTCCCAATTCGATTGGGGTTAATCACGAATTGATAATCATATCTTTTGTTATCCAATGACGAAATAAATTAATGAATCCTGATTCCTTAGGTTGATTGTTTTTTTAAATTCTGATTTTTAAATCCAATTTCAAATCTGTTTTATTTAAATTTCAAATCAACAAAATCCCCCTTCCCTTTTATATTTTATTTTACAAGAGCGTTTCTAATTTCTAGTAGGTTCTTTGGGAGACGATCTGAGTTGCCCTATCACTACAAAGCTGAAGCTCAGTAATTTTCCTGGGTTCGACAGCGCACGTCAAATTTGGCGCCGTTGCCGGGGAATCTGCATGTCAATAGTGTTCTTATTATTTTCCTAATCTTTCTCTATTTTTTTTGTTTCTTCTTGTTCTTTTAATTTTCGTAAAAAAAATCGTTTTCTTCAATTTTCGTTTTGATTTTTCTGTTTCTGTTTCTTTTAATTTTCGTTTTTCTGTTTCTATTTTTTTATTCTAATTAGTGAATATTAACATTAGATTAGATTTTGATTAGATTAGACTAGACTTTGTTTCCAATCATTCATAATCTTTTGATTCTGTTAAGATTTTGTTAGATATTGTTAGATTATATTATATTTTGTTAGATTTTGATTAGAAAGATTTGATTTTGTTATACTTAGTTTCCTTTTATTTTATTTTATTTTTTATTTTGGTTACTTTTGCTCTTTCTTTCCTTTTATTTATTTTTATTTTATTTTTTATTTTTTAAAAAATCGTTCAATACTGTTTATAATTTTATTTTGATTAATTTCTACTGTAGTTTAAATATAAATAATTTTTTTATAGGGTCATTTTATTTTTTCTAGTAGTATTGACATTAATTAAAAAAAACATGGATAATAGAAGTTTAAGGCAATTGGCGGCAGCAGAGGTTAACTATCAGCCTTTTTGCATTCATTATCTTGATCTTGATACTGATTTTAAACTTCAGTCTGGTCTTATCCATTTGCTTCCCAAGTTTCATGGTCTTGCAGGTGAGGATCCATATAAGAATTTGAAGGAGTTTCATGTAGTCTGCAGCGCAATGAAACCGCAGGGAGTTGATGAGGAGCAGGTTAAACTGAGAGCCTTTCCTTTTTCCCTCGATGGAGGAGCTAAGGATTGGTTGTACTACCTTCAACCTTCATCTATCGAGACTTGGAATGACATGGCCAGATTGTTTTTGGAGAAGTTTTTCCCTTCCTCAAGAGCCACTTCAATCAGAAAGGAGATAAGTGGCATAAAACAAGCAAATGGGGAGAACTTGCATGAGTACTGGGAGCGGCTTAAAAGACTTTGTGCAAGCTGTCCACATCACCAGATTTCGGAGCAATTGCTGATTGTCTACTTCTATGAGGGATTGCTACATATGGATAGGAACCTGATTGATGCTGCCAGTGGAGGAGTTCTTGTTGACAAAACACCTGATGAAGCTAAGGCGTTGATCTCAAACATGGCTGCAAATGCTCAACAGTTTGGAACGAGAGCCAATAGCAGTGCTGTGTACCAGATGCAAGCGACTCTGACCCAGCCTTCAGCAGTGGCATCAAGTACTGACAATCAGAGAATTGAAAATAGACTTGATGAACTAGCAATCATGGTGAGACAGTTGGCAGTTACCCAGACAGTCCAGACTTTTGCTCCACAGTACGACAATCCATGTGGCATATGCGATGACCCTTTTCACCCCACTGATGCTTGCCCTTCTCTGCAAGAGGGCCACATTCCTGCAGACCAGTCAGTCTCTGTAGTCTTTCCTGGGAAACCACAGTTCCAACTGCAGAATAATCCACTCTCAAACACATACAATCCTGGCTGGAAGAATCATCCCAACCTTAGATGGATCCAGAATCAGCAAAATGTTCCATATCAGCAGAAGCAGCAGTTCATCCCACGGCAGAGACAGAACTTCCAGCAAGCTCCTCCCCAATAGATGCAACAACAAAATAGTGGCAGTGGTCCTTCCTTAGAGGACTTAATGAAACAAATGGCCACCAACAATCTGAAGTTTCAACAGAGGACAGAATCCATAATCTAGAATTTACAGACACAGATTGGGCAATTGGCACATCAAAGATCTAGGCTCAACTTTTCAGTAGCTCCCTTCCATCACAGACAGTTCCAAATCCAAAGGGAAGCGGCAATGTTTGTGCTATTTTTTTGCGGTATGGCAAGATACTGGAGGAGCCAACCCAAGCTGCTGTTGAGTCATCCCAAGGAGGTGACACTAGTGCAAGGAAGCAGAACACTAATAAGTCTGATATCCACATTCCCTTTCCTTTCCCTCAAATAGCCACCCAGTCTAAAAAGCAAGCAGAAAAAGCTCAAGATAAAGAGATTCTTGACACCTTCAGAAAGGTAGAGGTAAACATCCCACTCCTGGATGCGATTCAACAAATTCCAAGATATACAAAGTTTCTGAAAGAGTTGTGCACTAACAAGAGGAGGCTGAAAGGAGATGAACGAGTTAGCGTGAGTCAGAATGTGTCAGCACTCATCCAGCCCATGCCCAAGAAGTGTCAAGATCCATGGACATTTACTATTCCTTGCATTATTGGAAATTCTATTTTTCATGATTGTATGTTAGACTCAGGAGCTTCCATTAATGTTATGCTTGAATCTGTTTATAAGTCTCTTGGTCTTGGTCCCTTGTGTGCTACTAGTATTGTTGTTCAGTTAGCCAACAAGAGTAGTGTTCATCCTTCTGGTGTAGTTGAGGATATATTAGTTAGGGTGAACAATCTGATTTTTCCTGCTTATTTTTATATCTTAGGGATGGAGGGTGATAATCCTAGTAGTACAATTATATTTGGTTGACCTTTCATGAAAACTGCTAGGACTAAGATAGATGCGCATATTGGTACTCTTTCCATGGAATTTGGTAATAGCATAATTATTTTTAATATTTTTGATGCCATGAAATTTCCTAGCGAAGAGCATTCTGTTTTCTGTATGGAAGTAATTGATGAAATGGTGAATGATATCTCTGCTGACTTAACTGCTGAATATCCAGAATTATCATCATTACTTGATTCTGATCTGTCATGTGGTTGTACCGATAGTAGTAACTGTATTGCTTGTACTGAGATAGCTTTGTGTTGTTCTGATTTTAATCATGTATTGAATGATGATTTGCACAGTGATTCTGCATTGGTGTTGAATTCTGAGTTGCCTGTTGAAATTATTGATGATTCTGTTTCTGAGAATTTGATTGCAGGCATAGATGTTAATGTGTTTTTTGCAGAACCTGCACCCACTAGACCTCTCCCATCCACTGAGCAGCCACCTAAGTTGGAACTGAAGGTTTTGCCTGACCATTTGAAGTATGCATATCTGGAGGAAATTAAGCAGTTACATGTGATAGTGGCCAAGACCCTTCTACCTGAGCAGGAGAAAAAGCTTCTGACATTGCTGAAAGAAAATAAAAAGTCAATTGGATGGACTTTACCAGATATTGTGGGAATCAGCCCTTCCATGTGCATGCACCGCATTTTGCTTGAAGAAGGTGCTAAACTAGTGAGGCAACCCCAAAGGCACCTGAACCCGCTTATCCTAGAAGTGGTGAAGAAGGAAGTCACCAAGCTTTTACAGGCCGACATCATTTATCCCATTTCAGATAGCCGGTGGGTCAGCCCGATTCAAGTGGTTCCCAAGAAGTCTAGAGTGACTGTAGTTGCAAATCAGAAAAATGAATTGGTTCCGGGAAGAGCTCAGAACAGTTTGAGAGTCTGCTTGATGTTGCTTATTCTCCTTAGGGAGTCCAGGGAGTTTTCTTCCCTCTTTTTCTTTTCTTTCTGTTATTTGCATTTTTATTTTTATTTTTCTTTCTTTCTTTTAGTTTTTGATTTTCATAGGTAGATTTTCCTTTTCTTTCTGGTAATTATTGAGTGGTACAGGAGTAGACATAGATCACAGTGTTTGATAGCATAGTCTGTTAGGCTTTGATCTCGATTCTTGGATTGCAATACCTGTTGATTGATTCTGTGTTGTTAATTGCATGATTTGGTTTACCCTTGTGAGGTTTTGAGCCTGTATACATGGCATACATCTTCTGGACATTTTATTCTTTCTTTCTTGTGTGCTTCTGCTCTTGATCTTTGTTCTCTAGAACTTGCTCTGGTTCTTTTTGAAACTGCATTTTTCACTTCCATGCATGAATATGATTGAGGCATTTATTTCTTTCTTTACCCACTTTAGCCAGATAGCCACCCCTTACATTATTATCCCTTGGTGAGCCCCTTTGAGCCTTTATATCTTTTATTTCTTAAGCCACATTACAAGCCTAAGTAAAAAAACCAATTAATTCCACACCCTGGAAATTTACTGAGCATTGGTTTCACTGTGATGTTGTGTTTAAGTGTGGGGGTTTGCCCGAGACGGACAAAATTTTAAGTGTGGGGGGTGACCATCTAATTTTTTTCTGCTATATGGTTTTACTGTATTGAAAAAAAATCAAAAAATTAAAATTAAAAATTAAAAAAATCAAAAAAAATTCCAAATCAGTATTAAATAAAGGTCTTTTGGGTCAAATCAGAATTCTAGATTTTAATTGGGTTTAATTGATTTTCGTCATAATTTTCCAGATTTACACTACTTTCGTATTTTGACTATATCTCACTCTACAGATGTCCAATTGACTCCGTTCTTTTGTGTTTTATAGCTAACAGAAAGGGCTACAATCGCTATTTCAACTACTGAAGCCCAATTCGGACGGGAAGATGGTCGAAACCTGAGCCCATGATGACGCATTTTTGCTAGAATTTTATTTTGACGTTTGGACTTTTAAATTAATTAGAACCCAATGTGTATAGGGCCCAAGGCCATGTTTTAATGTTTTATTTTATTTTATTCAGTTTTTATTTTATGTATGGGCCGAAATGGTGAAACCCTAACCCGTTTTGAATGTGGGTTAATTAAGAAAAATGTTAGGAAACCCTTCGGCAGTCAGAATTTGGAGTTGAATAATTGTTTTTTTTTGTTTTCTTTGAAATTCAAGATTCTGCACTATTTCTTTTCTTCTTCTTCTTTCATTTTATTTTATTTTGAATGATGTTTAACCTCGCGATGCTAGGCTAAACACATTTAATTAATCTAAAGTTAAAGGTTCGTTAATTTATTTCAGAGGGTATGTTTTTTAACTTTTTAATTCAATTTCGTTTTTTCCCAATTCAAGTTAAATATCATGCGATTATAGATATTTGAACTGAATAATGAGATTGCATTCTCTAAGGGGAAACTGATCATTAGATTTAATGGTCATATTAATTTACCCGAAGAACATAAGTTGAACAGATCAAAACTACTGCCATCGCATAGTTGAGATACTGTATTCAACCAAACGCTAGGCGATAGAGTAGAGAGGATTTCCAATTGAATTTGAGGATTCCTAATTCGATTGGGGTTAATCACGAATTGATATTCATATCTTTTGTTCTCCAATCACGAAATAAATTAATGAATCCTGATTCCTTAGGTTGATTGTTTTTTTAAATTCTGATTTTTAAATCCAATTTCAAATCTGTTTTATTTAAATTTCAAATCAACAAAATCCCCATTCCCTTTTATATTTTATTTTACAAGAGCGTTTCTAATTTCTAGCAGGTTGTTTGGGAGACGATATGAGTTGCCCTATCACTACAAAGCTGAAGCTCAGTAATTTGCGTGGGTTCGACAGCGCACGTCACATGCGAAGCCAAGCTCATATAATAAAGCCACCGCGAAAGAAACGAGGCTCGGATACTAAAGCATCACGACAAGGTGAGCCGAACTCGAAGAGGTAAATTTCATCAAAATGACTCTGATCAAGTAAAAATCTATGAAAGCCACGACATGCGAAGCCGGGTTAGAACAGAAGGCAAAATCCAAGCTCGAAATAAATATGAAGGAACAATATGCAAATTCTAGCTAACATAAAATTAATGAACAATTAGATTCCTTCATAAATAAGACTCTGAGTATAAGCCGAGTTCAAATAAATAAAGCAAAGAAATGTGAAGCCAGGCTGATATAAATCATGGAATCCGCATATATAAATAACACGACCTTGGCCATGTCAAAACAGAAGCCTTATGAATGAGAATTTGGGCTAATAAATGCAAGGCAAGAAAGATCTCCATGACCTTAAAACTTAGGCGAACAAGCCAAGTCAAGAATAATCAAAGGTCATGGCAAATGAAACCGAGCTTATATAAAAAAGTAACAGGGAAAGAAGCGAGCCTTGAAGTAAAAAAAACCAATACGAAAGAAGTGAAGCTTAAATAAAAATGTGAAACAAGCTAAGTTCAGAAAAAAAGCCAAGCAGACAAAAACTGTCGTTGCAAGCTTAAGATTTTGGCAGAACAAACCAAGTCAAAAACAAAAAACTGAGGCAAGAAAATGAAAAAGAGGCCAACAATGCCTCGCCAGACTCAAAGACCTCAAGCAAAAAAGAAGCCACGACAAGATAGGTTGGGTTTAATCAACGAAAGCATAATTGCCACCCTCACAGATACTATACGGCAAAATAAGTCAAGTTTCAAATTGCCAGAATATCAAAATACTAAAAGAGGTAAAGAGTCCGGAGCCGCACCCGAAACAACTTAATAAAGTATATATCCCATGGGAGCTAGATAATCCGGTCCAAACCATGCTTGGCCGACCAAATTACGCCAAGATTCCATGAAGCAGGGGAAACAAAAACAAGGTTGCAAGTAACCCGGCTGCTAGACCAAGTTTAGAAGCACGTGCAAAGTTTCAAGCTCTAGATACGGGTTACGTACCCTGCATTAGCAAGCACCCAACAAAGTGGTGCAAATTAAGAAGCGCGGTGACATTGTTACCTTTAAAAGTGCTAGAGCTACAAAAACCAATGCAAGTCCAAATAGTTGACATAATGAAATGTCAAAAGACGCACAACGCCACAAGTCCGTAAGTTGAGATCTCGGCAAGGTGATCGAAAAGAAAAATCAGCCAATTCCAAACTGGACCTCGGCCAAAAAGGTTGATGGAGGAATACTGGAGTAGCATACTCAGTACTCGGCTTACGAAGCTCGACACCAAAATTCAGAGGCTGAGGTAAAATTTGGATCATGACAAACAAAAAAAAGCCCCTCTGTGTGAACTAGGGAGTACCCAAAGAACAAAATCCGAAACGTGAATCAACAAAATTACTTGGATTTTAGAAAAAGCATCGCAACTCGTTAAAAAAAAAGTTCGACCGACATGAGAAGCCAGCACTGCAAACTTGAAAGGTGGGTCTAGACTTACTTGGCACCCAACATAGACCAGGTATACTGGGTCCTATTAGTGATGCTCGCCAAGTTTGATCTTGAACACAGTCGGAAACAATAACTACAATCAATGACCCAATTAAGTCGACCAAGAAGGGTTTCAACCCAGAAGAAAATTGTCATAAAAAAGAAAGACAAATCCATCAAATAAAGAGACCATCGTTGTTACACCCCGGCAACCCGAATACCCAAACTACCAAATTGTGGGCAACTATTATGGATCTGCATAAAGGTCTACATTCTAGAAGGCCCAAGAATGGTCAACAGCTAAGAGAATATCCCTTGATTGATGCTACAATAATGGATCAAGAACTAGAACCCTACTATTCCTAAGAGGCCCAAAATTGCACTATTGTCAGGTAACCTATCTATAAATAAAGGGTTAAGCCAATAAGGTACACAAATTCTAACTTTCTCTCTTAGTGCTCACTCTGTACACACCTCGTGCCTTGGCTATGCCGTCTATTATAGTGTACAATGATCCGCTATCTCTAAGGTATCTCTCTCTCATAGATGCCTGATTGATGGCACATAGATCCAATAGAAACATATCAGCCACTGCCTAGATATCTCTTTCACAAAAACATAACAAGTTTCACTCATAAGGAAGCTAAATCCTATCCAAATACTCACTACTTCCTGGTAAAGCACATGTATAAAAAGGGTTAGGGTCCCTCTTGGTTACGCATTACAAATCGTAACCTATCATTGTCGTTGTACACATCATCAACATTGACTTCAAACCTTAGTATCTTTGCATATAGTGATCCATCACCTCTCACGATCATCTCCTACATAAATATCTCTAGTTTAAGGATTTAATATCGAATATAATCCTCTAAATCGAACAAAATGAAAATAGCGGTTAGAAATATATGTGTCTAACTCTCTTTGTCATTAATTAATTTAACATTAAACATAATATCATTAATACTTGAAGAACAGAGAATCAATAAAAAAAGTAGTTATTCTTCCAATGATGTAACACGATAAGTAAATAAACATTGTATTAGCGACAAAGATGCTTAGAGAAAACGAGTTCAGACTTCAGACGGCAACGCTTAGGTCATATTTACCTGTAATTCTACTTAATTCACACTATTATAATACTATTTGCTAAATCAAAAATGATGTTTCCGTGGAATATCTTCCTGTCCACTTTCAAGGATGGCAATAAAAATATATATTATAATCTAAAACCGGTTTTCTTGAGTCAAGATAATAATCTATAATATTTTTTTTTTAAAATCCGAATCTACAAGCTACTTTATACATTAACAAATAAACAAATCAAATCTAAATCCCAAAAAGTAATAAAATCAAATAAAATCTGAAGGGTCCTTATCAGCTGTCGGGTCCACTATACAAATATAGAACTATAATATAACAAACATTAAATTAATGTATCTACTAATTTTTATGTTTACAAATATCTATTACATTTAAACATAGTGAAAGAAAACAATATGTTCAGTATATAATATATTAGCTATCAGCCAAAGAGAGAGAAAATTTGATGAAGAAAATATGTGCATATTTCATTGATCTGAAAGAGAGGTCACTAGAAGCATAACAAAAAGTGCACATCAACACTACTAAAATAAAAATACAACCAACATTAGAAATAGTTACAACCAAAAATAGCAATAAGCTAAAAAACATAAAATATATACTAATAGCCCCCCTCATGATGGAGAATGGATGTTCAGAACTCCCATCTGGGATACCAGAACTAAAAATTTGGATGGAAGCGGGGATTTAGTAAGGAGATCAGCAAGCTGTTTGGATGAGTGAACAGGAAATGTCTTCAAGTGGCCTTTAAGAATGTGCTCACGAACAAGATGGCAATCAACCTCTATGTGCTTCGTGCACTCGTGGAACTCTGGATTTGCTGCTATATGAAGAGCAGGCTGATTGTCACAAAAAAATGAAAAGGACCTGGTTGTAAAACATGAAGTCTTTAAACAGAGAAAATAACCACAACAATTCAGATATAACATTTGCAATTGACCGGGACTCTGATTCAGTTGATGACTTGGACACGGTACTTTGCTTCTTGGATTTCCAAGATATTACAAAATCTCCAATAAAAACACAAAAACCAGATATTGAACGATGACTATCAGAGCAAGCAGCACAATTAGAATCACAAAAAGGATTAATCTGGACAATTGATGAAGAGGAGAAGAAAATACCCTGACCAATAATGTTCTTCAAATAACCAAGTAACCGGTGAGCAGCCTAAAGATGAGGAACTCGAGGTGAAGTAATGAACTAGCTGAGATGATTAGCAGTATAACAGATATCAGACCTAGTGATGGTTAAATACAATAAGCGACCAATTAGCCAACGATACAAAGAAGGATCAGGAAGGAGGTCCCCATCAGTGGAGGAAAGTTTAAGACCAACATCAATGGGAGTGTTGCATGGTTTGCAACCCAAAAAGTCATAATCTTTAAGAATCTCTAAGGCATAATGACATTGGCAAACAAAAAAACCCTTAGTAGAGCGAGCAACTTCAAGACCAAGAAAATACTTCAATGAACCAATATTCTTCAATTTGAATTTGTTGTGGAGTACATCTATAAGAAGCCGCACTTCATTTGAATTGTTAGAAGCAACAATAATGTCATCAATGTATACCAAAATAGCAATGAAACAATTATCTGAAGAACGAACGAAGAGAGAGTTATCAGATTGTGATTGACGAAAACCAAGTTATAACAGAGTAAAGGAAAACTTAGCAAACCACTGTTGTGAGGCTTGTGGAAGACCATACAAGGATTTGTGAGGACGACAAATATCATTGGGAGGAAAAGATGAATGCTAAGAGGAGTAACTAGGACGAAGATGCATCTAAGCTTCTTCAAGGAGTTCCTCACGGAGAAATGCATTATTGACATCAAGTTGCACAAGAGACCAATTGTAAATCGCAGCAAGAGCAATAAGGACCCTAAAAGTGGACAATTTTTTCATAGGAGAAAAAGTGTCCATGAAGTCAATCCCTTCCTATTGAGTAAAGTCCTTAGCCACTAAACACGCCTTATATCTTTCAAGGGAACTATCTAAGTTGTACTTAACATTGAAAACCCACCTGCAGCTAACATCTTGCTTTCCTGGGGGAAGAGCGACAACATATCAAGTCATGTTGAGTTCAAGTGTCGAAAGTTCAGCTTTCATAATAGCCTGCCATTCTGGTAATTGAGATGCTTCAGAAAAAAAACTAGGCTCAAAATGAGATGAAACAGAATTGACAAAGGTTGCATGAGAAGGGGAAAGTTTATGATATGAAAATAGACAAAGGATAAAGGGTGGAGGAAGAGCAAATATAATCACCAAGGTATGTAGGAGATGACGAGCCCGTTCAGGACGTAAGGGAATTTGAGGATAAGAGATAGAGTTTGAGACATTAGACTGGGGGAGCAGCTAGAATAGCAAGGGAAGACGAATAAGGTAAACTGGAGAATTCAACGGTTAAAGAAGAAGGATTCGAATTCAGGGCAAAGGGAAATTACATTCAAAAAGTACAAGATCACGAGAAATCAAAGTGCAAATTGACTCTAAATCAAGGAGCTTATAACCCTTATAACTAGGTGGGTAACCAAGAAAAGTAACAGGTAAAGCACGAGGGGAAAATTTATGACAGGTCTTAGGAAGGGTAGAGTTATAACAGAGGAAGACAAAGACCCTAAGATGGTCATATGGTGGAGATCTATTGTATAGGAGTTCAAAAGAAGATTTGGAAGAGAGAAGATGGATGGAGTTTTGTTAATGAGGTAAATGGCTGTGAGAACACAGTCTTGCCAATATTGTAAGGGAATATGGGATTGAAAGTAGTGCACGAGCCACGTAAGAAGATGCTGATGCTTTCGTTCAACAACAGAGTTCTACTAAAGACGATCAACACATGAATGGAAGACTTGGATACCCTTAGAGGATAAAAAGGATGACAAGCTAAATTCAGGAGAATTATAAAACGAAGAGATTTAATGGGTAATCTATATTGATTGTGAACAAGATTATAAAAAAATAAAAAAAAATAGAGGAGAAATCAGACTTGTTACAAAGAAAGTATATCCACATAAATCGTGTAGCGTCATCTACTATAGTAAGAAAATAACGAGAACCTTCAACATAGGGGGTGTGAAAGGACCCCAAATATCACAATGTAAAAGATCAAAAAGGGATACAAATAACTTAGGATTTAAAATAAAGGGGAGACGTTTTTGTTTAGCAAGTGGACACTCAAAACAATTATACGAAGCATTCAAGTTTTCAAAAAAAAAACCAAAATACATTTCATGAAATTTAATACAGAAATAGAAAGATGCCCTAATTTAGAATGTCAAAGAACTAGGTCTTTTACAATCAAAGAAAAACAAAGGGGTTGGGGAACATAATCCGTTGAAAAAAGATTTGTAGTATCAAGGATGTAGAGGTCTCCATATCTTCTATTAATCCCAATGATCTTTGCCGAAGTATGGTTCTGAAAAAAGTAGCGAGATTAAAAAAAGTTAGCAATGATAGGGGAATAACGAGTTAAGGCACCAATCGAGAGAAGGTTGAAGAAAAAAGAGGGAACACAGAGAACATTAAGAAGGGTTAAGAAATCAGATATGGAGACCGAACTAACAGAAGTAACCCAACATATGGCCTATTAGGTAAAAAGACCAAAGAATTAGACGGAAAAGAGGAGAGAAGGAGACTAAGTGTAATGCGAACTTGGTGCCAGTATCCAAAAACCAACAAGAATGAGGAAGAATGAAAGTGGACTTACCGCTGAAACTTGCCACCGAAGGAGAAAACTTGACTACATAAGGAGTGGTAGACGAAGGAGACATTGCAGAATTTAAATGAATCAATGAAAGCAACTTATACTGGGTAAGAGTAAATGCAAGGGCAATTTGAGAGTTTGAGGGATTAGGGTTCGATATATTATTAAGGATGGGAGAAAATTATGGGTTACATGTATTTCCAGGAACTGAATGGATGGAATAGGCTTGGGCCATGTGTGAAGTGTTATTAGGCCTAGGTACTCTGGGCTTGTAGCCATGAGGGTACTCGTGAAGTTTGAAGCATTAGTCTCGTGCATGACCGGAAAGGTTACAAATAGGTACAGATGAGCTTAGAACAACGGTTGTTGTGAGTGCAGGAGACAGGGAGGTGGTGATAGAGTTAAGAATAGGGGTGTGGGGAACAGACTGAGTAGGAAGCAATACAGAAAGTTGGCGTTGGCGCTCTTCTTGGAGAATTATGGAGAAAACCTTAGCAAGTGACGACAACGAGTTGATCAACAAAATCTGAGCACCTGCAGACGAGAAAGAGTCATTGAGACCAATCATAAACTGAAGAACATGATCTTGTTCCCTACTGGTGCCAATTTCACGAAGAGCGTCATAAGTGCAAGAGCGAAGGGGAAGATAATCTTGTAACTCATCCTAAAGAGATTTCAGCTTTGTGTAGTAGTCGTTGACATCGAGAGAGCCTTCACACAGAGAAGATATATGTTGTTTGAGTTGAAAAATTCTAGGACCATTGGCCTGTGAATACCTTGTTTTCAAATCGGACCGGACCTCATAAGCATTAGAGAAATAAAGAAGACTATCTATAATGTCTTTGGTAACTGAGTTCAATATCCATGAAATTACCATGGAATTGCAATGATTCCAAGCAGAAAATAGGAGATTAGAGGAAGGAGGACGAAGAAAGGTACCATCGACAAAAACCAACTTGGTTTTCGTTGTCAAGGAAGGAGCATTGCAATGCCAGGAGCTAAGGTTGGAACCAAAAAAGGAATGAGAGACCAAAATTATACTGAGATGATCGCCACTCTGTAAGTAATAGGGACTAGAAGAATTGTCCATGGAAGAAGACGAACCAGAGGAAGAATCCCCTTGTGGTGTGTTGCAGACTCGGCAAGTGCATAGGTCGTACAAGTAATATAATGTATTAAGTAAGAGATCGTTCCCACAAGGATTATAATTCAATCACTAATTCACTACTTCGACTTAAGTTAGACAATCAATTGTGGATTTGTAACAAGATTTGATTTGAAATTTAAAATATTAAAACTAATTAAAAGACAAGAATAAAAACAAGAATTTAAAGATTTGAATTACTTGACAAAAAAGAACGTAGCTAGGGTTTCGATTTCCCTCAATCTCTCTATTATGTCTGAGTTCACTCTTTATATTAATCGTCCTTAATATCAATTCAATCGATTCTTTTAATTTACTTAGGATTCAATTTCTTGACACCCTAAATCTTTACAATCTTGCAAGAATCCTAGTTCCCCGAATATTCGCGAAGAAAATAAGAAGTTCAAGAATCATAAGACTGCGCAAAACCCTATGTCTATCCCTAGAATTATAAGGATTACGATGAAATTGTCAGATAAGGATCATGCACCAACATTCCTATTGTCATACATTTACCTAGGATCAATCTACAAAATTCAAGCTCATAGAAAGCAATAAGAAAAGACAATTTCATTCATGATAAAAAGGAAAATTAACGTAAAGAATTATTCAAAACATATAGATAAAATTGAGTTCCATCTAACCCTAACTACTATAAGAACTTAGCCGGACATAGTGAAATAGAGAAAGAAAATAATTAAGAAAGTTCCCCAAAATTCCATATTAGAAAGGTGAATTCTTCAATAATTCTAGTGCAGGCTTGATTCTGATCCGTCTCCGACTCTCACGAACATGAACGGGTGTTTCCTCTGCTTCTCCTTTGCCTCTAATTGCAAGGAATTGTCAAAGAATGTCAAAAAGAACTCGTGCCCTAGGTGGATACTTGAATGGGCCTAAATTGGTTCGTACAAGGCGCATAAGCGTGTTGTTTGGCGCTTAAGCCTCGTTAAAATATGCATGTAGATTTATGTAGCGCGTTTAAGCGCAGGGATTGGAGCTTTAGCGCGCTCTTCGAATATGATTTTCTTCCTTTGTAGCGCGCTTAAGCCTGAGTTGGTGGCTTAAGCGCTCTATTGCGAAATCGGCAAGTATATCGTTTGTTCCAAGTAATAAAGTGATAAGTAAGATATCATTTCCTCGAGGACTAATGCACCAAGTATTAATTTAACTATTCCCTTTAAATTTGAAAAACTCAGTTTGATTTTAAAAATATTTGTTGATAGAAATTTAAAAACAGAAGTAATTAAAAGCATGCAAGAATTAATCAAGAATGTCAAAGAGATTATGAATAATTGAAATTGTAAAAGAAACTGCAGTCGGGATTTAATTCACCTCTGATCCTCCTTTATATTCCTAAATTGAATTTTATAACTAACTAATTTATTAGCTCAGATAATTCATTATTTTTCTATTAAATAATTGAACCCTAATGTCTTAGTGATTTCAACCCTTTAACCCAATTAGAATCCTTGTGTCCTAGTAATTCCTCTTGAATTAAGCATTAAGCAAATGAATTAAAAGTCTGCAATCTATGTAAGCCTATGTCTAGGTCATGCACGGATTGATATTCTACCTTTGTCTGAATTAAAATCCAAATATGTCTATTGTGAGCTCTAACCCTCAAAATCCTATAATAGAGCGATCAATTCGATCAAGGATATGGAAGAATTAACACAGGTAGAATAAAGCTACATAAATTACATTAATTATAAAAACAATTTAAAACATATAAAGGATTTACATTGGATCTGTGATCCCAACTACAAAAAGAAAACTAGCCAGACATATCTGGCTTTAATAAATTAAAATAGTTAAAAGAATTAATAAATGCAATAGAAAAGAAGAAGAAGAAGAAGAAGAAGTAGAAGAATCATTGATCTACAGTCTTCAACTCCATTGGAATTCTGATCTCCAGCGTGAGTCTACCAGAATTCTCTCAATTCTCTCCAGCCAAAGATACCTTCCTCTGGGGTCTTAGTCTCTTTTTATAGACTTCGTGCCCTTGTTTAAAAATCTTGATCAAATCTTTCCTTTTCAATCTCCTCCAGATACCCTCTGATACAAAGTTAAAACTATCACGTGCTTCCCGCGCTACTAGCGTCAGGTTGGCGCTGATAGCGTGGGAGTGTTGTCTCGAGGCAGTAGCTTCGCGCTACTAGCGCGAGTCTTGTGCTGATGGTGCGAATGGCAGAAAATGTTGGCGCTGCCAGTGCCACGCTAGTAGCGTGGGGGTACTGTATTGAAAAGTGATGTTGGCGCTGATAGCGCCAGTTCCGCGCCAATAGCGCGGTGGCTTCAGACTTGTGTCTTTCCTTGACTATTAATTGGGCCTCTTTCTCATCCTTTTCCTACAAAAATATAAGAAAATCAGTGACAAGATACCTGATTGGGATTTATTAGTTTAATGGTAATTATAGCCTTTTTATTCAAGATTGATCAAGATTCTTTCTCTTTTTGGCTTAAAATCATATCTATGCTGGAGGCATATCAAACAATTCTCATATTTGAACGTCGATGTCCTCAGCAATGTACTAGATCAAAAATAGAAACAAGGATGAATTATGTGGAGAGAAAACATGAAACACAAATATCTTAAGAGATCAGAATGCTATGCATGTATAACTTCACTGTTGAAAACTCCAAATAATGCTTTTCAGTTTTATCAAGAAATTCAGATCATAACTCGAATGTTCCTCACTAAATAAATATGTAACTCTCATCAGTCTAGTGTTTGATAGTTTCAACACACATTCCATCAGTGTAGTAGTAGTTCCATAGGCTTGATCATATTCTCAAGTTCCGAAGATTGAGGAACTCATTTAACATGCAAAAACTGATCAAAAGGTCTTGAAAGGTTGTAACTTGGCCTGGTTTGGGGGTAAGAATCTTTTGGACAGAGGCTGATTAATTTTTGAGACTGAAATACTGAGATTTCTGACAATGTTTTCTTCTCAATCTTTAATTCTGCCACTTTTCATCAATTCGGGATTCTTATTCCCGTTTTACTACCTTTTTCTTTCCTTGTTTGCAGATGTTTTCTTTCTTTTCTCTTTTCAACTGCATTTTTGCAGACCATTTTTCTTTTTCCTTTTTCTACTTACTTAACTTTTCATTGAGAAGTACCTTGATTTTTCCTTTGATCAGCATTTTAATCTCTTTCAAGGTGTGTCAATGGGAACAAGGTTAAGTAACTTTAATCAGGTGTTTGAATAAATTGGTCTAAGGCTCAAAAGGGCTTAATAATGGAAAATTCTTTCTTGGTAGGCTATTTGGCTCTAAGTTAACAAGAATAAATGTGCCTTTATCATATCAGTAATGCATGCAAGCTAGAGAAACAGATCAAGTTCTAGAAGACTGAGGTCTCTCTGAAGAAATTTACTGTTTAGGCTCAATCCTCACAGATATAAATTCAAGCTAGAATCTAATTTCAAAATTTCACATCAAGCATTATCTAAAAATTATTCACCAAAGCAATTATACAAATGAGCAATCATCACTCTCAGATTATAACAGTAATTTGATGATCCACAGATATGACATGTGCTTCTTATGATTGAATCTAATTAATTACTGAGTAAGCTTTTGCAAAATCTAGGAATGTTTGTTCAGGAATTCATTACTTTTTTGTTTTTTATTTTTCTAAAAAAATTGAATTTAAAAAAATGAATTAAAAACAGCATAAAATAATAAAAAGAAAGGTTAAAGTTTTTCCCCTTTTTAACAGAATTTTTTTTTCTGTTAGACGTCTCTGTTGTGCAATTCCGCAGTTAGCAGTTATCGCATATGATATGCGTCCAATTCCCAGATTTAGAATTTTACTGTCCTCAGCAATAAACTAAACTAGTCGAGTGAAGCTACTTCTGCGCAGGTGGAACACACACACACACTTGTTAAACATCAAACAGAATAACCATAACAGTAAAATGTACGAAGAGACATAACCAATATAAAATACCAAAATAGAAAAATAAAGAAAAATACGAAAGTCAAGATAAAATGGTGAAGTGTGTAACATGGAATGCTAAATCTAAAGGTCCTCCATGGTGGCATCAGCATCATCTGCAGCTGTAGCGGGAGGCTCATCCTGCTCCGGAGGTGATGAAGGTGGTGACATATGTGGCCTGAAACACGCAGTACCAATCCCTCGATGACTCCATAGCCTCTCAAGCATCAGCATCGAATACTCACCCTGAACTGTCAATCTCTGTATTTGACGCTGCATGGCACGGAAGGCAGGAGAATCCTCATAGAGTGCCGCAGCTGGTGCCAGTGCTGGCTTAGGAGATGGTGGAGGTGGTGGTGCATGTGGAGCTCCATCCGGTCCATGTGAAGCTTTTCATAGTGCCTGTCGCGGGGATTCATTTTTTAGAGCTGTCACACGCTTGTGGTTCATGGAGGTGGGAAACTTCACATCTAATGGCTCTTCATCAGGAATCTCCACCCCCAGCCTACAAACATAGTTGTGTAATCAATGAGTTATATGCAAGGCGGGCATCTGGCCTCCTATGAGTGATGATGAAAACTATCCTATGAGACAGGATAGCTGCAATGTTGAGATTCTCCTCCCCCATAAGGGTATACAGCAGTACCGCTCTCTCAACATTAACATCACTCAGATTAGTTGATGCGATGACAGTAGAATCAATAAAGGTATGCCAGAAAATTGCTTCCCCATTAAGATCCAGCCTCTATAATTTTTCTGGCACCTCCGGTTGCTCACTTTTGGACTTCCACGCAGAATATGGATGAGTAATTGCAGTCCTTACTCTCTCAGCTATCTCAGGCATATCCTCCCTGTATAGCCCTTTCCCTTCAGACGGCTGCAGCTTGTTGAAAGTTTGCTGGAATTGGCATCTTTTTGTTGAATCATATGTGGTTTGAAGGAAACTCTCAATAGCTGCAGCATCAAAAGTAACTTCCTTCCCTCTCACCCAACTCTTCCTGGTCTCCGCCATTGTCTCCTTATCAGCATTTGCACAAAATTCTTTTAAAATTGTGCTGGAGTTGGGTTCAGGGAAGGACACTAAAGTTTTCCATTTTCTCCTCTCAATAGTCTGCCATTTTCTCCTCTCACACACTGATAGGCCTCTCTGGTATTATCTTCTTGGGAAGGAACCATTTTTCGTACCGGTCCTGATGGTCAGCTGAAAGGAATCTGGTGTTGTCAAAATATGAAGAGACCCTAAGCCTCTTAGTGACAGATGCACTGCCAGTTTTCTTGCCTCCTGTGCTAGTTCCTTTGTTGGTCTTTTTCACCTGTTTTCCCTGCACTCAGAAAAGTTCCAGCAAACAACATATAATTTAGAATTTTAAGTAATCCTCATATGACAATCTTGTTAGCGTAGTTCACATCCAACTAAAATATGGTGTTTCCTCCGTTTCAGACAATTGGCAAAATACAGATATGAAGAATGCATTTACCATTCTTTTAGTATAACTCACATCATGCAAAGAGATATGTTGATTCAAGATGTGTCTAATTCAGTGTGTTCTGCAACAACATTGGTGGTTATTATGCACTTGATTTGGGTAATCTCATGAATGCACTAAACACACATTTTTAGACTTACTCACTGTGAGATTAATTACGCATCATTCCAATTTAGACTGACTCAATAAGTCAAATATATCTTTCAGTACATATCAATATTATAATAAGTAGAATCCATAGCATTTTACTAAGAGGTTGACAAACTACTAATGTAGCAATCATTGAGCCACGACCTCTCTAGTGTAACAATCAGGCAGATATTCATCAGTATTCAATCCTATATTTGCCAAAAGAATTCAACCTTATAATTTAGCAACTATCCTCAAGATTCAACATGCACAAATTCTTTGGGATCAAAATACTGCAATAAACCTATTTTCAAACATGTGGTGTGCATAACAATTTGACTTATCATTTGATGCTCTAGAAATGCAAAACAACATAGATACATGAGTTATTGTCAAAATCAGATTAATCAGCCATCATGAACTCATATCATATGGTTGGATATATTTCAATTATGCACTAAGGTATTTACTTCTTTGATTTATGGACTAAATGTGATGATGTCAAAGTTATTAATCAGCCACACTATTAACACAAAACATATAATCCATATAAACCATGAAAACCAAAGTCTCTAATCAGCTAATACTAAATCAGATAGTGCATACCATCCATTTGCATATTCCAAATCATCAAATCAAAGCAAAATACAGAAAAGCTAGATATATGCATAAAAAAATGGAATTCAAACCTTGGCTTTGTCCATCAGTTCAATTTTTAGTAGTGTAAAGGATATTAGAACCCTAAGGTGGTGAATTAGGTCGATGGTTGGGATGATGGTAAAGGGTGAAGATGAAAGGTGGTGAGGTCTTTTGGAGTTCCTTGCCTGGAAGTGTTCACTGGTTGGGAATAAGAGTTGTTATGGTCACCGGTTTAATGGGGCTGGATGTGGTTTGGATGGGAACGATGGTGGGCTTTCGATTTGGTGAAGAACAGTGGAGCTTGGGCTGGATTAGTGGTGTCGGTATGGCTATTGAAGAAGATTGGCGTGGTGGTTTCAGTGGTGGTTCGAAGATGAGGAACAGTGGTGGTGTGACTGGTGGTTAGTTCAGATTTGTGGGTGAAGAGAGAATAGATGAGGGAGAAGGAAAGGGAAGATGGGCTCCGCGGTGGTTGGGTTTGGTGAGTGGTGGTAGCAGGTGGTGCACGGTGCAAGAGATGAGGCATTGTGGCGGATGATGGTGGTAGGGAGAGAGATAGTGAGAAAAGTGGGGGGGGGGGACCGCGAGAGAGAGAAAAAAAAGTGGAGGGGGAAAATTTAGAGTTTCTAATTTAAAATCTGAATTTTACACTGGCGCTGACAGCGCGAATCTCGCGCTGTTAGTGCCAAGCTACTGTAATTTTTGGGCTCACTGGAGCTGACAACGCGGATCTCGCGCTTACAGCATGAATGATTCATGGAATTCTAGCGTTGACAGCGCCAGCCTGGGGCTGACAACGCGAACTTACTGTGAATTTTGAGCATTATGGCGCTGACAGCGCGAATCTCGCGCTGTTAGTGCGGACTGCTTGAATTTGAAATCTCTGGCGCTGATAGCGCCAGTTTCGCGCTGTTGGCGTGGACTTACTGTCTGATTTTAATTTGTGGCGCTACTAGCGCCAAGTTGGCGCTATCAGCGCTAATTCCCATATTTAAAAATTTTCCTATGGTCATTTGGTTCACCATTTACCTGACTTTTGAAATTTAAACTAACCTAATAAAATCAAACAAATAAAATGAAAATTGACTATTGGTTTCCTCCCAATTAGCACTTGTTTAACGTCACGAGCCTGACACGAATAGTCTAAGTTTCAAATGAAGCCAAAGGGACAGAAACCTTGTCCTTATTCACATGTTTTCCATATTACAACTTCAACCTACAGCCATTAACTTTGAAAGGATTTTAAGTGTCCATAGGTTAAATTTCTACAGTGCCTTAAGGATATACCTCTTTAACCACAAAGGGACCTGACCATCGGGATTTGAGTTTACCTGGAAACAATCTCAATAGAGAATTGTACAATAATACCTGTTGTCCCGACTCAAACTCCTTTGGGGCTATCTTCTTGCCATGCCACCTCTTTGTCTTCTCCTTGTATATCCTAGCATTCTCATAAGCGGCTAACCTGAACTCATCCAACTCATGTAATTGCAACAATCATTTTTCATTAGCTTTAGTTGGTTCAAAAATTTAGCTGCTTATGTAGTCTTATGTTCTAATTCAACATGGAGATGATAGGACTTCCCATACACCAGTTGGAATGGTGATATACCTATGGGAGTCTTGAAAGTTGTTCTGTATGCCAGAGTGCATCGTCTAACTTCCTTGCCCAATCTTTTCTTGAGCTTCCCGCAGTTTTCTTCAGTATTCGCTTCAGCTCTCTGTTAAAGATCTTCACTTGCCTGCGTGTCTGATGATGATATGGTGTAGCCACCTTGTGTGTGACTCCATACTTCGTGAGAAGACTCTCAAATTGCTTGTTGCAGAAGTGGGTTCCTCCGTCACTGATGATGGCTCTTGGAACTCCGAATCGGGTGAAGATGTTCTTCCGCAAAAAAGACACAACTACCTTGGCATCATTTGTAGTTAGAGCCACTGCTTCCACCCACTTGGACACGTAGTCCACAGCAACCAAGACGTATTGGTTGGAGTATGACATAAGGAAGGGTCCCATAAAGTCAATTCCCCATACATCAAACACCTCTACTTCCAGTATGCAATTTAAGGGCATCTCATCCCTTCTGGAAATGTTTCCCATCCTCTGGCATTTGTCGTACTTCTCTACGAAATTCTTTGAATCTTTGAATATAATGGGCCAGTAAAACCCATTCTATAGGACCTTATGCGTGGTTCTATTTCAACCAAAGTGCCCTCCATAGTCTGATGCATGACAATGCCATAAGACCTTTGGAATTTCGAACTCGGCTACACACCTGTGAATAATCACGTCAGTACATTGATAATATAATAATGGGTTATCCCAGTGGTACCTCCTTGCATCGTGCAATAATTTCTTATTCTGTTGCCATGTGAGGTCTTCGAGATGTGATCCTACAGCTTTGTAATTCGCGAATTCCACGAACCATGGTCCAATGAGGACTGCCATCACTTGTTCATCAAGGAAGGATTCTTTGATCTCAATTTCAGGTCCATCTTGAAGTTTTTTATCTTGAACCCTTAATAGGTGATCGGCTACCTTGTTATCAACTCCTTTCTTTTCTCGAATCTCCAAGTCAAACTCCTGGAACAAGAGCATCCAACGCAGCAGCTGTGGCTTTACATCCTGTTTACTCATCAGATACTTTAAAGCAGCATGGTCAGAAAAAGAAATAATTTTAGATCCAATCAAATAAGGTCTAAATTTATCTAATGCATAAACCAATGCTAGCATTTCTTTTTCAGTTGTGGTATAATTAATTTGTGCCTTATTTAAAACCTTGTTAGCATAGTAAATCACACGTAATAATTTATCCTTACGTTGACCAAGTACGGCTCCTATTGCGTATGCACTTGCATCACACATGAGCTCAAACGGGAGATTCCAATCTGGCGCCATCAGAACAGGCGCAATGGTAAGTTTTTCCTTCAACAAATTAAAGGAATTCAGACACTCTTCATCAAAATTAAAATCAGTGTCTTTAACCAAGAGTTGACTCAAGGGCTTTGCAATCTTGGAGAAGTCCTTGATGAATCTTCTGTAAAAACCTGCATGGCCTAAGAAGCTTCGAACACCATTAACATTAGCAGGAGGGGGAAGTTTTTTAATTAATAAAAGTTTCGCTTTATCAACTTCTATCCCTTTTTCAGAAATTTTATGGCTTAACACTATTCCATCTTTTACCATAATATGACATTTTTCTCAGTTTAAAATTAATTTTGTTGCTTGACAATATTTCAATACCTTAGATAGATTAACTAAGCATGAATCAAAGCAAGAACCAAAAATAGAAAAGTTATCCATGAATACCTCTAATGATTTTTCAATCATATTAGAAAAAATGGAAAGCATGCACCTTTGAAAAGTAGCAGGTGCATTGCAGAGGCCAAACGACATCCTTCTGTAGGCGAACACTCCAAAGGGGCAAGTGAAAGTTGTCTTTTCTTGATCCTCTGGTGCAACAAGTATCTGATTGTAGCCGGAATACCCATCTAAAAAGCAGTAGTATGCATGTCCGGACAGTCTTTCCAACATCTGATCAATGAAGGGGAGAGGAAAGTGATCCTTCCGTGTGGCATCATTTAGTCTTTTGTAATCCACACAGATTCTCCATCCACTTATGGTTCTGGTGGGAATCAGCTCATTGCCCTCGTTCTTGATCACTGTAACTCAACCTTTCTTTGGCACTGTCTGAACTGGACTTACCCATGCAGTGTCCGAGATTGGGTAAATCATGCGGGCATCAAGGAGTTTCACGACTTCCTTCAGAACTACCTCTTTCATGGTAGGATTGAGTCATCTCTGAGGTTGCCTCATAGGTTTGATGTTGTCTTCCATAAGTATTTTGTGAGTGCAAAAGGAAGGATTGATTCCTTTTAGATCAGAGATAGACCACCCTATGACTGTTTGGTGATCTTTGAGAACTTTCATCAACTTGGGTTCTTCAGAATCAGTTAGCTCCTTGTTGATGATGACTGGATACGTCTCTGCATCTCCTAAGAAGACGTATTTAAGACTAGATGGAAGCTCTTTTAATTCCACCTTTGGTGCTTCAGCTGTGATGTCTGACTCTTTCTTCTTCAATTCTTCCATTGAAATTTCAGAATTTTCCTGTGGAGGATTCTCATCAAAGAATTTTGTTTCTTCTTCAAGAGTCTGATCATCATTTTTCTTTTTAAGGAACAATTCTTCATGAATGTCCACCCAGAAGCAGTCGCTATTATCCTCAGCGTGCTTCATAGCATCAAACACATTGATAGTGACCTTTTCGTCTTCCATTCTCAGCTCCATCTTTCCTTTTTCTACGTCAATCATGGCTCTGGTTGTGGCAAGGAAAGTTCTACCCAACAGAAGTGGCATGTCTCCTTCTTCTTCCATGTCAAGGACTACGAAGTCTGCAGGGAAGATGAACTTGTCCACCTTGACAACTCCATCTTCAATTACTCTGTTTGGTCTTCTCAACATTCTGTCAGCAAGTTGGAAAGACACCATAGTAGGCTTCAGCTCGGAAATTCCCAGAGACTTCATCACTAAAAGTGGCATAAGGTTGATGCTTGCTCCAAGATCACACAATGCCCGGCCAATATTAATGTTTCCTATCGCAATCGGGATGTTGAAACTCCCTGGATCTCGAAGCTTCGGTGGAAACTTCTTCTGAATTATGGCACTGCACTCGTCTATGAGAGCCACTGTTTCAAATTCCTGCAACTTATGCTTTCTAGACAAAAGATCTTTCATAAACTTAGCATAGTTAGGCATGTTAGCTAAAGCTTCAGCAAAAGGAATATTAATTTGCAACTTTTTAAACATTTCTAAAAACCTGGCATGTTGTTGCTTTTGTTCTTGCTGCTTTGACCTTATGGGATATCGTGGTTTCTCAAAGCGAGAGAAATCTCATTGCTTCTTTGGAGTCTCTGCAGCTTTCTCCTTTGCCTCTCCTTTGTCTTTTTTAGCAGGTTTTCTTTCTCACTTGCAGGTGTTTCCTCCTCTATTTCTTGCTCTGGTTCAATAATTGGTTCGTCAGCTTTCTTTTTCTGAACCACCTTTGGTTTTTCTTGAGGAGTGATCACAATTCTGCTCCTTGTAACAATTTACTTGCAGTCTTCTCGCGGATTGACTATGGTGTTACTTGGAAATTGACCTTGACTTCTCTCAGCAAGCTTCCTAGACAATTGGCCTATCTAATTTTCCAAGTTTCGGATGGATGTATCTTGTTCTTATTATAGTCTCTTGTCTCATTCATGAAAGCGTTAGTTGTCTGGATATGGTCGTTGGTGGTTTTAGAAAACTGCAGCATCGCTTTCTCCAATCCAGACGGCTCCTTATATGGAATAGGAGGAGGTTGTAAGTAATTGTTGGATTTATAATTCAATCCTCCCCCTTGAACTCTCCTTTGGAAGTTGTTCCCTGGAGCATTGTTCTAGCTCCTCTGAAAGTTCTACGGTGGTCTTGGATCATACCAGACTCCATTAACTTGGATTTGCTCAACTCCTACAAGTGTTGGGCACTCGTTGGTCTCATGTTTTCCTTTGCAATACTCACAGTTAACTAAATTAACTTGAGCTATAGAAATTTGCATCTTGTCCAACTTAGCATTCATACTGGCGAGCTGTTGAGATATAATCTTATGTTCAGCTAATGCTGCATCATTATTCCCCTATTGCAGAAGTCTTTTCCTTGGTTGAACTGTCATAGATCCATTCTCGTTCCTTGCTATGTAGTCAATCAGCTCTAAAGTTTGAGTTGTTGTCTTCTTCCCTATGATTCCACCAGCTGCACCATTGACAACCATTCTGGAATCTGGTGTCATCCCATTGTAGAAGACCTTGACTTTCTTTTCATCTGGCAAATCATATTGGGGGCACTTTCTGATTAGTTCTTTGAATCTGGTCCAAGCTGCACACAGAGTCTCTCCCGGCTGTTGAGTGAAGTTGGTAATTTCATTAACTAACTTGTTGTATTTCTCCATAGAAAAATGCTCAGCAAAGAACTTAGCTGTCAGATCATTCCATGTTCTGATACTGTTGGGGGCTTGACGATCCAACCATATGAGGGTTTTCCCTGTTATAGCAAAAAGGAACAACCAGAGTCTAATTGAATCATCTGATATCCCGTGGTGCATGGTGGTATCACAGATTCTTAGAAATTTGTCCATGAAATCATGGAGGTCTTCATAATCTTCCCCACCAAATGGAGTTTTTTCCACCAAGGATATCAATGATGGATGGATATCATAGTTATTGGCATGGATTTGTGGTCTGACGATGCTGGAATTTGTCCTTGTCAAAAGAGGAGCAAGGATGGTGTAACAGCCCATTGTACACCGGTATTGTTAACATTAATTATGATATTAAGCGCAGTTACAATCACAGTAGTTCATTAATAAAAATGCGAGTAAACTTTTTCCGTTTATTACGCGAGCGTTTAAAACAATAAAAAGCGTAATAAATAAAAGTTGTGACCGTAACTGTAAACTCTTTGCGGAATAATTATTTAAACTACTTTTTACGTTTAGCTAAAATCACACTTTTACGTTTTCTACATATCCGAACATGGTTCGGTCTTTAATTTCTTGCGGACAAATCGCATACGACAAGACTCTCATCTTTTAGTATGTTATTCTAGACTTAATTAGCTTTCTAGGAAGCTATCACACAAGTCATAAAGTTCTCGTTTGCTCTGGATATCTCTGTTTGAATTTGGACAAGCAAATCATCAGCCAACCCCAAAACAGCACCAAACATCCTTCACTCAATCAATTCGTCTGGAAACTCCACTTACCCAATTACTCTCAAATGTTTATAAAAGAAACTAGACACGTCAAGCTTCAATTTTACATATCATACACCTAATTTGACCAAGAAACGAAGCAGGAATAAATTTCTCAATCTCACTCCAGAACTGCCCAGTGTGCAGTAGCCAACTGAACAGTCTGTGTTCTCTGCCTTCTACAGGCCGACTCCCAAACCAGAAAAATCCCAATTTTTGACACGAGATAGAGGACATCTTAAGCTTCAAAACGGCATATGGCACGTCCCTATCGGACCTTGGTGGAGGGAGATATGCTCTCCCAAAGTTTGCCTAAATTCTACTAATTTCTAGAAAATTCGCCAGAGTTTCCTTTGTTTTTCCAATAATCCCAAATTTACAAAAGTGATCTCTAACCTCAATCTGTACCTAATAATCATTGGGTGGCACACACAAGGATCAGTAATGCCTTGGGGCTCTTACAACCCACACAGCTTATATCCAATTACTCAATTCTTATCACATTGCTTACTTTATTAAAACTTAACATATTTCAATCATCAAGATCTATTTGCATGCATTTTCTAAACATACACATAATCATAATCCTAAAATAGGCCTCTTTCCTTTTGATCATATTACCTATGCTTCATATTACACAAGATCCAAACGTAATAATTTCAATTATCCAAATTACATCATAAGCCATAAAGTCTCCAAATACAACATAATAAACAAACCTCAAAATGAATATAATCCATATGCAACTAGACTTAGGCAAAAATGGCATGAACAAATATGACAGTAAACCTCATCCTAAATCCATATGCAATGTTCATGCCCTAAGTCTAGCCTAGGCCCAATGGCCACCAAAATGCAAAATAAATATAAATCCTCCAACTCAGCCTACGGGCTTCTTGCCCGTCGCTCCTACGCCACTGGAACAACCTGAAATAAAATCCCCAAAAGCGGGGTGAGATATACGAATATATCTCAGTAACCTAGAGGTTCTGGAGAATACTCCGCCCAATGGCTCACTTCGATGCATATAAATAACATAACATAACATCCAAAAATGGGATAAAACAAGGGGTTTAGTGAAATAGGGGAGCATAGGGATACAAAATAAGACGAAGCTAGAATGGTCGATGCCAAAACCATGCAACGTCCAGCCTATTGGCTCGGCATATAAGCCTACGGGTTTCAAACCAAGGCGTGTTCCTAGAACATCAAACCAAGGCACCCTCCATCCATAACCACCCGAGACTTCCTATTGTGCTCCTATACGGATCACACACCACAACCCCAGGTCAACTGGAACTCCCTCACAGAGACCTATCCAGTGGAAGTCCGTAACGCTCGAAGGAAAACAGTCTACTAGCCAGAGACACGGTATATCCTATGTACCAACACACATACAATATGCATGAACATGTTATCCTATATTATTTACATACACTTCCTACCATTACCCTCAACGGGAATGGTGGAACACACAAGGGAATCAAGCCCCAGTACCAAGAGGTTACCTTGCTAATCACCTCCACGTAGCTCCAATACAATACTTCCCGAGCTAGATACGCAAACAGAATGCCTACACAGAGGACATTCTCAATCAAACTCCCATTCACCAATTGCATGTCAATTCTCAAGCATAAATGCATGATTCAAAAACTTACCACAACCCCTTTTGGTCCGGAACCAAGGGAAACCCACCAAGCTCACGGTTCGGGGTTCAAATCCACGTACGGCAACCTACAATGACCATGTATAGATCATTAACACACGGCAAATCTATCAAAATCCAAAAACGTCAAAATCTCATCCCCCCACTAGTGAGGTTCGGCCATAGAGGTGTTAAAATATAAAATATTTTTCTTTATTTTCTTTCTAATTTTCTTAAGAACTCTTAGGTTACCAAAATGTCATTTTAGGTGTCACTTTTCATTTTACACCATCCTAACATCATTTTGCCAAATTATTCCCTTCTAGGGACATTACACAATCCAACACCATCCTATACTTTTCCATTGGTTTTCCAAGCATCCAACTATCACACAACCCTTCTAATTACCATTTAACAACACAACATACCAATCATACAATTCCACAACATCACATTCCTCTTTTCCCTCACAAGGCCGAAATCATCATAGGTATACCCCAAGGGATTTCCAATCCAATTCAACTACTCCACACCTCATATAATCCTATTATTAACTCATACAACCATACAACAATCCAATTACACAATCCTAACAACCATCAACTTTCACAAATTCATGGCATCATCCAAAATTTCCTAAGTTATCATAATTTTCACCAATAATTTTTATTGCATTTATAGTTCCAACACATCATTCTAAGACATATTCATCTAATACACAATTTGCATTTGAGCTCTCTAACTACACAAATCAAACAAAACCACTTTAGGGTTCAAGAAACTAAATCAATTAATCAAACCATTAAATTATGATGAAACTTACTCAAAAGGTTGGTATAGGGCTCCTCTACATCATATTAAACCATTGGAGCTCCAAACAACTCCATGAACACAAATCTAAAACAAAGGGCCGCGGATTTGGGGGTTTTTCTCAAAATATAGTGGGTTTCATGGCTTAATACTACTACCAATGTGTTTGAGAGGTGATTTCTAACAAATTTCAAGACAAAAATCACTTGATTTGGTTAAGATTTGATGAAGTTATGGAGGGAAGAAATCAAAAACTAAAATGGACCAACGGGGGCTGTCGCGGTTTTGGAGAGAGAAGGGAAAGGAGAGTGATGATGAATAGTGTCCTGACAAGTGGCCTTAAGTGACTTAAGTGGGGTGGGCCCCACCGCCACCTCACGCGATTTCAAACTAATTAAAACTCCCGCTTAATCCACTAAACTTCCGTAAATTCATAATCTATTTAGAAACTCTAATTTTTAACATTAACAATTGTCCTTTAATTACCCTTGATCAGATGAATCCGAAGTTTTCCGGTCGTTCGGAGAAAATATTGTTTTAAGCTGTTACGCGCGCTGTAGGCACACTTTCCCAAACTTACTATTTTTTGTCAAATTTCATCAGAAATCATATTTCCTAGTCCTATACACCATTTATAACTTATATCCAAACCTAGAGCTCGAAACTCAATCGACACATTTTACGGTGCAATCTTACCGCGGTATTTTTACCTGGTGAAAATACTATTTACCAATTTTTCTGAAACTTGCCTATCCACTCAATTTTTCGTTCTGAATCCATTTGCAGGGTTATTTTTATCATCTGAGACCTCCTACTCAATTTTACCTTCCTAGGGTTGTGTGTTTGGCTAATTACCGTTTTACCCTTTCTTTCTATTTTAACCTAATTTCCAGGATTTTCACTAATCTTTCCCTTTAATCCTCATTTAATATAATAATATATGATTTAGAAATGCGAGGTGTTATAGATGCACTCCATCAATTCATCCTCTGGTGGTGGATTAGAAGCTTCCATCTCAGGTTCTGCTTTTGGCTCTGAACTCGAGGATTCATCTTGCTTCCTTAGTTTAGTGAGTTTCTGATTCTTCTTTCCAGTCTTCTCGATTTCTGGATCAAACTGTAAAGTTTCTCGATCTACTTTACATCTCATAAAACAGAGAAATCAAATCAGTAACTAAAAATAAAATTCCAATCTTAAAGATCGAATGTTAAAATCAATATTGGCGTAATTAATCCTCGGCAACGGCGCCAAAAACTTGTTACGAAATCGGCAAGTATATCGTTCGTTCCAAGTAATAAAGTGATAAGTAAGATATTATTCCCTCAAGGATTAATGCACTAAGTATTAATTTAACTATTCCCTTTAAATTGGAAAAACTCTGTTTAATTTTCAAAAAATTTGTTGATAGAAATTTAAAAACAGAAGTAATTAAAAGCATGCAAGAATTAATCAAGAATGTCAAAGAGATTAGAAATAATTGAAATTGTAAAAGAAACTGCAGTCAGGATACACTTCACCTCCGATCTTCCTTTATATTCCTAAATTAAATTTTATAACTAACTAATTTATTAGCTCAGACAATGCATTATTTCCCTATTAAATAGTTGAACCCTAATGTCTTAGTGATTTCAACCCTTTAACCCAATTATAATCCTAGTGTCCTAGTAATTCCTCTTGAATTAAACATTAAGCAAATGAATTGAAAGTCTGCAATTTATGTAAGCCTATGTCTAGGTCATGCACGGATTGTTATTCTACCCTTGTCTAAATCAAAACCCCAATATGTCTATTGTGAACTCTAACCCTCAAAACCCTTTAATAGAGCGATCAATTCTATCATGGATATGGAAGAATTAACACAGGTAGAATAAAGCTACATTAATTACATTAATTATAAAAACAATTTAAAACATATAAAGGATTCACATTGGATTCGTGATCCAAACTACAAAAAGAAAACTAGTCATACATATTTGGCTTTAACAAATTAAAATAGTTAAAAGAATTCATAAACGCAATAGAAAAGAAGAAGAATATGAAGTAGAAGAATCAATGATCTTCAGTCTTTAACTACGTTGGAATCCTGATCTCCAGCGTGAGTCTCCCAGAATTCTCTCAATTCTCTGATTCTCACAATTCTCTCAAGCCAAATATGTCTTCCTCTGGGGTCTTAGTCTCTTTTTATAGACTTCGTGCCCTTGTTTAGAAATCTTGATCAAATCTTTTCTTTTCAATCTCCTCCAGGTACCCTCTGATACAAAGTTAAAATTGTCACGTGCTTCCCACGCTACTAGCACCAGGTTGGCGCTGATAGCGTGGTGGGAGTGTTGTCTAGAGGCAGTAGCTTCGCGCTACTAGCGCGAGTCTCGCGCTGATGGCGCAAATGGAAAAAAATGTTGTTGCTGCCAGTGCCACGCTAGAAGCGTGGGGTATTGTATTAAAAAGTGATGCTGGCGCTGATAGCGCTAGTTCCGCGCCAATAGCGCGACGACTTCAGACTTCTGTCTGTCCTTGGCTATTAATTGGGCCTCTTTCTCGTCTTTTTTCCTACAAAAATATAAGAAAATCAGTGACAAGATACTTGATTAGGATTTATCAGTTTAATGGTAATTTTAGTCCTTTTTATTCAATATTGATCAAGATTCTTTCTCTTTTTGGCTTAAAATCACATCTATGCTGGAGGCATATCACGCTCTTAGGCAGAAAGATATGGTGCTTTTGGGGGGCTTAAGCTTCAGATTGAAGGCTTAAGACTCCTCTTCAAGAACTATAATTTTCTTTATTTTCTTTACTTGGGATCTTTATATCTTCAGGTTTTGATCTCTATCTCTCCAAGCTTTATATTTGCTTCTATTTAACATCAAATTCCTTCAAAATAACAAATATAAATTATTTAATTCATAATTCACGTAGTTCATGTTTTTACATCAATAAACTCTAGTTTTCACTTATTTAACTTGATTTTGCATGTAAATTTAGTCTATAAACAAGATAAACTAAAGGTTTATCACGATGGGCGATTATTGTTGTTGCCATGAGCCATTGAAAAGGGCAAGGGCTAACAAGAGACTTTTTATTCCATATTAGCTATATGTCAAAGATAAAAACATAATGAAGAAAATATGTGCATATTCCATTGATCTGAAAGGGATGATACAAGTCTGTATATACAAAAGAATGAGAGTCATAACAGAAAGTGCATATCAGCACCAGAGGCATAACATAAAAGTGCACATCAGCACTACTAACATAAAAAATACAACCAACATTAGAAACAGTTACAACCAAAAATAACAATAAGCTAAAAAATATATAATATGCACTAATATAACATTACAAAAGAGTAAGTTTAAAATTATAAGAAAAAATAAAGATATACAAGGAAAATTAATGGAGTTATTAAATTGTATATATGTTTATAACCAAAAAAAATCAAAATCAAATCTGAAGGATTCCTGTTGGCAAATTAATAATTTAAAACTATAATATAATGATTACCACACAAAAAAAAAAAAAACTATAATATAACAAACAGTAAACTAGTGTATCTACTATTTTTACGTTTACATACATCTATTATATTTGAACATAGTGAAACAAAACAATAAGCTTAGAATATAATATGACAAAAGAGTAAAAAACTAATGTTTAATGGGGAGAGTTATATTTATAAATTTTTTATTTAGACACTATACTATATACTCCTGAAAGTATACTAGGTTACACTATGTACTTCTGGGAGTACATAATAATTTGCAAAAATTTATAAAAAAAAATTCTGTAAACAGATCATTCCTCATATTTAATACTATAAGAAAAAAATAAAGGTTACACAAAAAAAAATTATTAAATTGTATATACATTTATAAAAAATTAACGTGACACCATAAATTTAAAAATATTTAAATAATTAGGTTTCTGTCCAAATATTATTTATATTGCTGTAGTAGTTGAGTAAATTTAATCTTAACCTTTTTTTCACGTATAGTGCTTTGTGTAAAAAAAAATTAAATCTTTTAAGTACGTTTTTTTTTTTTTTTTGCAACCTCTTAAGTGCGTTGTTATAAATTCAATTTTAAATATCTACCAAAAAAATTAAAAAAATTAAAAATTCAATTTAAAAGTTCATAAATAAAATTTACCCTTAAATAAATATTATTATCTTTGTAAAGATTACGAATATCCTTGAGGTTTCGGCGTTTCGCAATGGTCTAAGTTAGCGAAATTACCTGGGGAAGTTAGTTCGAGTGACGTGACATTTAGTCAGAAGAGTGCTGTACTGTCATAAGTTTTAAAATTCTATATAAAATTAGGGGGTTTTGACTTATGTAAAGGAAAATGTGTAAGTATTCACCATATATATATATATATATGAATTTATATCTATCATTTAATATGATCATAATAATTTTTCTACACACATAACATTTTGTGTGACCCACATGTTTTAAAGAAAAAAAAAAACTTCGGCACGTAAAATGAATCTCTATAACATTACACAATCACTTTTCCTACAACATAACTCTTATAAAACCTTATATATATATATATATAGAAAAATAATTTTTTTATAAAAAAAAATTTTCATGTTACACATAATACATGAGTGAGTCTTATTTTGATTTTTTTATTTTTTATTTTTGGACTCCACTCATGTATTATGTGTATAGCATAAAAAAAATTTCTTATGTAAAATAGAAAAAAAATAAATGGATGAATAATTATACAGTTCGACTTAAATGAATTAAAGAGTCAAAAGTAGGTGGATTGAATCATGTTTCCTTTTTTTAAAGAAATAGTAAATAATATTGGTTTATTGTCTCTATTGCAGTAGGAGAGACAAAATAATATTTTTTTTTACATAGAAATCTTAAAATATCATTCCCTGAATGGTATTTTTAGATGGTATTTTCAAAAAAAATTATATACAAAATAAAGTTTCGAAAAAATTAAATTCTGAGAAAAATTTAAAAATCTTATATCAAATATGAATAAATATGATTAACACTTTCAATTTTTCCAGAATTGTTAAAGAAATCTTGTAACAAACGCCAGCGTCGAAAACGTAAGAGTGTTTTTTTGTTTTGTTTTTTTTTTATTTATAGCGGGGCCCATAGAAATGTCTCCTCTTGCACTGGAGGGGATTTTTTTAGAATATTACTATTGCGCCCAACTTTCTATATATCTAATCAATTAAAACCAAACACAGAACACCAATGTTGACAAGTGAGAGAGAAATATTGTTTAAAATACACATTTGATTTTAAATGACAGATATACGTACCCGGCCTGTCATATTTTTTAGAATAATTTAATACTTGAATGATAGAATAATATCAATTTGGAACCTGCTCTTGACCCCTCTATTGTAATCGTCCCCTCCTCAGTGTGTGTATATAAATAAGTACCATTTCTCAGGTACTAAACTACCACAAATACAACGAAATCTTTTTATGTAGCCTACGCTATGGCTTGCACTCCGGGCGAGATCACGACTGCTGCCACCACCATCTCAGCCGTGCACCCCGACGTAATCCTAACTCACATCCTCACGCGCCTCGACGGCGCCGCCCTAGCCTCCGCCGCGAGTACATGCTCCCAACTCCGCGCGCTCTCTTCCCACGAGCACCTCTGGGTCAACGCTTGTCACTCCACGTGGCCTTCCACCAGAGTTCCACGTGTCCGCCACGTCATCTCAACATTCCCTAACGGTTTTCGCTCTTTCTTTGCGGACTCATTCACCGGTTCGCGCCATTCCACAACCGCCACCGCTCCGATAAATCCGGACCACACGCCCGAGCTGATCTCCGCCGTCGATCTCTTCCACCGCCAGCGTCTCGTTTTTTCCAACGTGTTGGAGACCGAGACCGGAACAGGGTGGTTCCGGTGCTCCCCGTTCCGGGTTGACATGGTAGGCCCGAAGGACGCGGTTCGGACTCCGGTTAAATATCCGGTTGACGAGGACACGTGTCGGGATCTCAGCGAGGAGCTGAGGCTGAGCTGGATTGTGATCGACCCTGCCGGCCGGCGAGCGATGAACGTGTCAAGCTGGAAGGCGGTGTCTGTGCGGCGGCACTGGTTGATCAGGGAGGTGGAGGTGCAGTTCGGGACGGTGGTTTCCGGTGAGAGAGGGACGGCGTCGGAGGCGGCGCTGTGCAGTGCGGTGGTGACGTGGGGAGGAGCGGAGGGAGGGGAAATGCATGTGAGGGAGATGAGTTTGCAGATGGAGGACATGGATGGAATACAATTGAACGGGAGGGATAGTTTGGTTATTTTGCAGAGGGCGTTGGAGGGTAAAAGGGGGAGAGCAAGGAACGAGGATGAAGGTTACAGTTACAGTAACGGTTACAGGGAGTTCATGAAGAGAAAAAAGGAGAGAAAGGTAAAGAAAGTGAAGGCAGAAGAGAAATTGGATATGATATGCATTGTTCTCGTTGCGTTTACATTTGCTTGTCTTTTTGGTCTCTTTGTTTTCTGCAGATAAACTAGTGATATATACCATGTACCTAATACTAATAATAATAATAATAATAGTAGGGATAAGATATTATTTTTAGTTTTTGTAGTTTTTATATTTACTCTATTTATTTATATTCAACATGGTTAGATCATAATTAATTTTTTTCAAAAAGAAAATTTTGATTTAACCGTATTAAAGAAGGAAAAACAAAGTAAATAGGAAAATAATAAAGATAATATCATATCTCATAATACTAAAACTAGTGACACTTCACCAACTACACTTTTCCAACTTTAGCTTTTGTTTTTTTTTGGTAGTAGCTAGGTTACTAGGTTAGGCAAGTTCAATTGCAAAGAGAAATAGATCAAAATGGACGAATGAAAATGTAAAATTGAATTGTGGATTTATGGAAGTTTCTAGATGTAAAATTACGCGGATGATATGTATGGAAGTGTTTATTTATTGTAACACCGTTTCCTGTACTTCAACAATAAAATTGCTTGACGTGTAGTTCTGAATAAGTCATTAAGAGTATAAGAAATGTAGGACATATGGACTTCTTCTTGAGTTTTTAAACAACCGCACCATGTGCATATTGCAACTATTTTAACTACAAATACTTTCTTATCGTGAAGTAAAAATATTTTAGGATCCTAGATTCCGTGTCTATCTAATTAATAATAATATATCTTACACATTATTTGAAATATATCCTATGCTAAATTAATTACTATATTATTACTAGTTACACAATTTTCATACCAATACCCTTGCAATTCCTTTTATTTTTATAAACATTTTCAAATTCTTTCAATTTGAATTTTATTTTTATTTTTTTGGACTTTTTTTGAAAGATTTTAAGCAAAAGAAAATTATCACTTTTTTTTTTCTTTTATTCATGTATACTAGCTAGAGAGAGGGAAGAAATAAGGATGCATAGAAGTAAATAACGAACAAGACTATAGAAAAACAAATTTGCTAAAAATTAAAATCGGATTAAGGTAATTCCCGAAATGCAAACAATTAAATTCATTACAACATATGCTCCCATTAATGCAAAAAATTAATTAAACCGCACACAGATGAAGTAAGGACAACTCAAAGTTTCCATATATAATTGAATATCTAAGAGCTATATATAGCTAGTGATTAGGTAGAGCCACAGCAGACATCACTATCAGCAAAACGAAGACAACTACGGCAACGAAGGATGCCACCACAGCTCCACTGGTAGCTTGGCAAAAATCACCAAATTGGTTGCATATGGCAAGCCAATTCGAGTCTTGATTGCCATTGTGTGCCAAGTAAACTATGGCAGAAGCTGCTGCAGCACTAGAAGTCGCTAGGGCCAGGAACACCTGCATATATTCATGAACACCATAATATATTTATATTTAAAAATGTGAGTAATGTTATTTTCACACAAAAAATTATACTATTTTTTTTTATAATTATTGTATAAGATTTATAGTAGTATAAATGTTACACCAAAATTGTTAGATATAATATAAATACGATCACAATAGATCCTCTTATGTTTAATTTGAACATGATCATATCATCCTATGAATACCAATTATTCCAATGATAGATAAACTGTCAACAATTAATTTGAACATTAATTTTTTTTTTTGTTTTACCAGCTGTCATAAAATAATATCCAGTGACTTGTTATTGAATGGTCCAGGTCGTCACATGATATGATAAAAATATAATAAAATAATTGATGTGTCTTTATCCAACATCTTAAATTTTTGGAAAAATTGATTTTGACATAATACTATTAGAGTCTCTATAACCAAGTAGTCTAGAGTTCCATTTTTACTCATCATTGATGACAAAACTTGATGTATTGCTGAATGTATTAACCACTTGGTTCAGCTAAGTAGAATTATATTTGTACTATTTATAGCTAGCCTTAATTACGAACTCAAAAAGAAAAAGAGATAGACATTGAAGAGAGCTTACAGTGTCAAGGATAATGAGGAAAAGTCTTGGTCCTACTGCATGGGGACGTATTATAGTGACAATAGAGAAAGGTAGAGATAGGACTAGGTAGGCACCAACTAATGCCATGGTAATGACAAAAAACCTGCAATTTTGTACATATCAAGAGATCGTTTTGTGTTAATTCGAATGTTTTGAGAACTGATGAAAGAAATTAAGTAGAGTTAGTTTAATTTGAGAGAATTTACGTACTGAAAAGTAGGAAAACTATCATATCTGGCCTGAAACTGAAAGAACTGAGTGAAGAAAGGTAGAGTCTCATCACTTGTTGCCATGGTGGCAGCAGCACCAATAGCTGATGCTATAGCACCTAACCTTAAAATAAAGTCCATTATGGCTATCCCTTTCTTCCATCCTCCTGGCTTTGGAGCTGCAACTATAGCTGCTCTTCCTTTAGCACTATTGCTTGATTCTGGGACATCAATGGTTGTTGACATTTTTGGCTTAATTTGAAAGTGAAACAGAGTTGGTGATACACAAATTAGTGCTCTATAAAAATAGTATGTATGTACAAGATATTGTGAATTAGAGGGAACTTGGCGATGCAATAGCTTTGACGCTGAAGCTTAAATATATAGAGCATTATAATTCAAACTATGTATGTAGTCAACGATAATAGGGTAAGTTTAGTGGAAACAGGGGAGTTGTTAGAAAACCATTTCCACTTTAAATTTGATAGCAAAGCATTGGTCCAAAATAATAGTTCATATAGTTCTACTTAATCAACTTTCTTTCTTTTTTAGTTACTTTTTGTTAAGTGTGTGATAATAGTGGTAATGGTTGTCATGTGGTTTGACTATCTCTTTCCTTAAATATAATTTGCATGAAATTAAAGCCATGCAACCTAAAATATGGTAATGGACTAATGCGTTGTCATGTGGTTTGACTATCTCTTTCTTTGAAAATATAATTCGCTTGAAATCAAAGCGAGTTCTTTTCTTCTTCATTTTTTTAATTGAATTTTTCCACTGGTACTGTCCGAACATAACCAGTCCACTTTCTAGCTAGGAAATTGTTATTAAAAAAATGTGATAAATATATGTTGATATTATTATTTTTATTTAATTTCCTAGCTAGCTAGTATCTTGATTAATTAAGGAATTAAAATAAAAGTATCAAATTTAAAAAGTAAAATAATTTAATACCTTGAAAATAAAAAAGTATTAAATACTTTTTTATTTTAAAAATGCATTAGGGCAGATTGAAGGAATGATATTTAAATAGTGGTTAGCACCACCGTATTTCTTTTTGGGTCCTGTCGTCCTGGTGCATATAATATAATTAAACCTTTTATCTCTTCCTTATTTCAATCCTGTCCCCACTTGAAAACTAATCATTAAGCTAAAAAAGAGGGGGGAATTAAGGGTTTTTATAAAACAAAAAACTACTAATTACTTGCAACAAAAATATCAAATATTTTTTGTGCTCCTGGTATTATATAAAACAAAAGTGTTACTTTTCATAATTATTTTTTAATTTCAAAATAATTATTTCGTACAAACATGAAGAAAATCATTAGATACTCTTAATCTTTAGAAAATATGAATTTATTTGAGTATATTACCATCTTACTTTACTAATGCTCGCTCATTGCACTCAGTGGAGATACCAAAAAACAAGTATATAAAGTTATAAAAAAAAAGGTAAATAATGCCTTCTTGTTTTTTTTAAAGTCACAAACAATTTAAATAAATTAAATATTTAAAGCGATGATTATTTTAAAATTAGACAATTAATATTTTCTTCTTTTGTTTTTTTAACTAACATCTTTAGTGCACTTGATATTAGCTAATTCAAAATAAGAATCTCGCGTATTTGAAAATGAGAAATGATAGTGTAACAACCAATTAGTGTTACTACTAATATTACTATCAATCAATTTCACCGTTAGATCGATTATGTTACGGTTATATTATTTTCATCTTTGTATGGTTATGATTCTACATATTTAATATTTTATATTTATTTTTACCTTTATATGATTTTGATTTCTCATATTTAATGCTTTCACATTAAATATGGAGAATCATAACCATACAAAGATGGAAATAAATATAACTGCTGGATCAATATAATCAATCTAATGGTGAAATTGATTGGTAGTAACATTGGTAGTAACACTAATTGATTGTTACAATATCCTACCCTTTCAAAATAACATCTTTTATTAGTTGGTAGTATTTTTCCCCTTGATGGTTAATTTTTAATTGAAGAAGACAGAATTCTTAACAAAAAATGAGACAGAGGGATTGGATCCTTTGCTAATTAGTCTCTTTATTTCAAAATGTTACATAAGGATTAATAAAATTATTAAATACCATTATTTTAAGAAAATATATCTACATTTAATTAACTTATATATCATTTCACTCTACAATGCTCTTCTCATTTCACTTAATGTATATACCAAGAGATAATTAAAAAATTGAGAAAAAAAATTAATTCATAACTTTTTAGTCTTCTTAATTGATAAATAATATGAAACAAAATTTCTTCTTTAGAATGACCAATATTTTGAAATAGAGGAGTTATAGTCTAGTGGATCAACCTAAACTCGGCAAACTCTACCACAGTACATGGGTGATTAGATCGAGTTTATTTGCAATACTTTGTAGCCCAACACCGTGGTCGTACGTTTGAACGAGGAATAGTCTTGGATCTAAAAAGTATAAAGACTTGTCGTGAGAGATCAAAAAGTATTGTAGTGGTACTACTTCAATCAGTTAAGAAATATCTCGTATGTTTGAAGGGAAATAATTATCTCATGCAACAGAGATAAAATAGTGAGGTTCACAATATTTTTTCTTTTTTTATAAATGGTAGATTCCACTATCTTATATATGTTAAGAAATATCTCGTATGTTTGAAGGGAAATAATTATCTCATGCAACATGAGATTAATAGATCCCATGTTTGAAACACTTCAATCAATTAACTAAACGAAAAAACTTAGAAAAAGTTTCTAAGATGTTTAATTATAATGTTGCTCTTTAAAGAAAACATAATACAAATATTACTTTTAGCCACCTCATCCTTATTTTTAGGGCATGTTTGGATCACCTGATAAAGAAGATAGGATATGATAACTTATCATATATCTTATTTTTATCTCTTGTTTGGTGAGTTAATAGGATATGATTAGTTTATCCTATTGTCTCATTTTATCATATCTAATACATGATTTCTTATCCTACGGGAGGAGCTGGGTTAGGATTCAACTGGATAGGATACGAATATTGGATACCCAATATATCCTCACGTATCCAATATATCCCCACGCTACCCAATATATTTGTATTTATTGCATTATATTTTATTTTTTCTTTCTCCTTTCTCCTTTTACATAATCTTATCAGATTGCTAATCAGGTGCTCATCAAACACAGGATATGATATAGGCTCATCAAAGTAAAATACATTTGATTTTTTTAAGAGTAAATACCATTTTTGGTCCTCAGCAAATTTTACGATGCCCGTTTTAATCCCTAACAAATAAAAAGGCCCATCTTGGTCCCTAAGAAATACAAAATGAACCTATTTTAGTCCTTTTAAGGACTAATATGGGCCTTTTTTGAAATTGTGAGGGACCACGATTTCAACTAAATTAGTTCATTTTGAATTTCTTAGGGACCACAATGAGCCTTTTTATTTGCTAGGGACTAAATCGGGCATCGTAAAATTTACTGAGGACCAAAAAGGATATTTACTCTTTTTTTTAAATAGCAATCGGCATCTGCATCCCTAATGGGATCGACCCGGTAACATAAGTTTGAATGTTATTTGATAGAGGAAGTAAATTACTTAGGAGAAAATTTGAAACCCTAACTCTGTGTTTTATTCTTAATTTTCAAACCAATTTTAAAATTGAATTCTTTTTTATTTTTTGCACTTAATTGTTATTTGGAAATTATTTCCTTATAATTATTATTTCAAGCAATATCATAAAACCTTTCCGATTAATCCAACTTTGGTAAACTAGTGAACATAGTAATTGATAGATCAATACTTATGGTAACGATAATTTTTTTTATCACTTTATTATTTGTATAACCGGTGCACTGGTAGTGCGACAACAATACACAATGCTTCAGAGTATTTTGATAAACATGAGGTTTTTCTCCTTTTCTATTGATAAAATGTGATTTATTTCTATTTTCATGTAATCACACACACGCACACACATATATATATATATATAGTTAGTTAGAATTTATAAATTGTTTTCTTATTTTATTAGAATTTTTAGATAATTTACTAGTATTTCTTTTTATTTCCATATCAAGAATTTTTTTGGGATAATGAACGTTGAATCGCGAGGAGAAGTGAGTGTTTTTAAGCTAGGATAACAAATGAAATATATTACAATAACACAAAGATATTTAAGAGATAAAGCAGAGGAAATTTCATGATTAACAAAGAAAACTTTTTGAGGAGATAAGATCCTCTAATTTGTTGAGATTACAGAATATGAATAAGATAGAAAAAAATTAAAATATTATTATTTTATTAAATAATTACGGATACATTGTTATTTTGAAACTAATTACGAATATATAACACTCATTCACGTCTAAATTGGGCAAGATAATTCACGCCCAAAGCAGGCGTGAATGCCACGTAATTCACGCCCAAATTAGGCGTGATTAGTCTCGCCCAAGCCAGGCGAGAATGCCTTGACCTATATAAACCCTAAAATTTTCATCTTTCAATTTCACACCTTCTCTCTAAGATTGTTCTCTGACTTCTCTCTAGTTTTTTGGTGGAGATTTTTGTGCAGTAAAGCTCTGTCAGACAAGTAAGTCTTCATATCTGGTTTATTTAATTTTTAAATACAGCAGTAGATATGTTATACTAGTGACCTAGGAATTTGTACATATAATATGTTATTCTAGTGACCTAGGGATATGTTATACTAGTGTCCTAGGAATATGTTAGGGACTATTGAGTATATTAGTGACCTAGAAATATATTAATGACTTAGGAATATGTTAGAGACCTACAAATTGGTAGTGACCTAGGAATATTTTATACATATAATTTAATATAAACTTTAACCCTTGTTTTAGGCATGTAAATTATTTGAAAATGAAATTAATGATACCAATTAATTTGTAATTGTGTATAGTACATTATCATGGCTGACTCATCATCTTCCGAGTCACCTCGGTCTACATCCAGTACTGAGGTCGAGCCTTTGGATCCCACGACACACGTGCTTCCAGGACTATATAGGTGGGAAGTTGAAGGCACACGCATTTTTCACAGGCTGTGTGGAATGAGGAGAAGGTTCGCCAGTGCAAGACTAAATGTGGTAAGATGCAAGGGGAGCCATGTCCTGACGATATTCCTGACATTGTGGCAGACTACCTGTCATAGGCTGGCTTCTTACATGTCGCATGCATGCGACATATTCAGGTATGCATATAAGAAAGTAATTGATTAGAATCTTTTAATTTTAATAAGAAATATGAAAAAATTAGTGTACTTGACAGTTTCGTTTATTTTGATAGTTTGTCTGCATTTATTTCAGATTGATCCCACCTTGATCAGTGCTCTGGTGGAGAGGTGGAGACTAGAGACACATATTATCCACATGACGCAGGGCGATGTGACCATCACCTTGCAGGATGTGGCGGCTATCTTGGGATTGCAAACTGACGTGAAAGTGGTCACCAGAGGTACATCGTTGGACTCGCGGGTCGTGTGCCAGGAGGTGTTTGGTCATGCTCTCGTCGAGGCTGAGCTCCCTTTTGGGGGATGTGAAGCTCTCGTACTTAGATAGACTCTATCCGCATTAGGGTGCAGTTGCTGCACATCCAGTGCAGGTTATATTTTTTACTAAGGCGCACATTGCGCGTATGTTGGGATCATGGCTCCTTTGTGACAGATTGGGAGGTAGCGTCGTTGCATGTCGCTATATTGCATTGCTTGCAGGGTATTATGGAGAGATTGGACAATACAACTGGGGGTCTGCTGTTCTCGCGCATTTGTTTAGACATTTATGCAAGCTTACTAACCCGGGCAGATCAGACATGGGTGGGTGTCATGTTGCTCCCTCTCTTCCTCAGCCTACTCACCCGTAGTGGCACTACGGGCACCGATAAGTGTCATTTGTATATCTTCATTTGTTATCTTTTTTATTACAAATTATTAATACTTTTTATGTTTAATTTGGACAACAGGCTTAATGGTTTAGCCTGCTTTAAACCACAGCACCAACTTTTATATCAAGGGACTCTAGACACACTATACAGGGACGAGGTATGTTATATTTTTGGATTAATTATTATTATTATTATATTTTTATTGTTTTGGTAGGTGGTTTGGCAACCATACGGCGACTATCATTTCTTGGATGCATCTGGACAAGAGCTATATTTGTGGTTGGCTAGGACACCAGTCATCTGTTTTCATAGGTTGAGTATTGCCAACCAGAAATATGCATGAGACAGTTTGATTTGGATCAGCCAATACCATTGAGACCTAGAAAGCTTAAAGGGGTTCATGATCACACGCTTCGAGGTAAATGACCTGATAACTGGGAAGTTAAGCTAAGACCATTCATATATAGATGGGAGATCAGGGAGCAACTCATAGGTTCGTTGCCCCCTCCATTGCCAGGGCTGATGTCACCAAACCATGAGTACATGGATTGATATAGGCTTAGAGGCAAGCGTTACGTATCCAGGAGGGCTGCGAAGATTGGACGCAATATATGTTTTCTATTTGGCTTAGTTTTATTGTTTTTTGTCTTATTATTATTAAATGTCAAACATACTTTGCCATTTGGCTTATGTAGATTGATGGTTTGGAGATGTTGTACTTCGCGACTACTCCTGATCATTTCTCGAGCTACGATTTGGAGTAGGTCCATGAGGATATTGGGCGCATCATATCAATATTTAGAGAGTCATCTAGGGTGGAGGACCCAGGTCCACAGGCACCCTCGACCCAGACACAGGATGAGCCCCAGTTGTCTCTTGACATTTTGCTTCGTAGACAGGAGGGACGCGGGCTAGGGCGCCGTCGGCAGCCAGTGCCACCACTTCCAGAGCCTATTCACGCACCTGGGCCACGTGTAACACCCTATGTGCACCCGGTGTATTAAACATACATATGGTAATGGCGCAGCTAAATAAATACGGAAGCTAACTTTTTCTTTCTAGTTATGACATCATCATTATTAACCAAGTTGATTACTCATTCCTTTTTCAAAATATAGCTTGTATGTAAATTGCAATTAAAGCTAACTGAATATCCTCATAACATAAATGTGTATCTAGTCACGAAACTACAACACGTAGACCGAACAATATCATTATACAACTCAAGTCTAAAAGCATAACAGAAATCAATGTGGCATGGACAACCCCCATGCTCACCAAATCAGGCAACAAAGCCAAACAACGTCTCAAACCAATAGACATATCATAATAACAAAGCATGTATAAATCCAAAAGCAATAACAGGTAGACATGCATATATCAACTCAGCTCCGGCCTCCTGCCGCCAGAGGTCTCAACCCCCGAGGTACCTGTACCTGAAAATGTGCCCCAACACGGGGTTAGATCTCTAAAAAGAAATCTCAGTAAGACAAGGGTCCTTAAGGATCTTGTAATGCTCGACCGCTTCAAGAATCAATGACTATCCCCACATACTAACACGAGACTTTTCAGTGTGCTTTTTCCTCACTCGCACACTTCCTGAGAAAACTTCCCAGAAGATCACCCATCCCAGAATCACCCCAAGTCAAGCACGCTTAACTATGGAGTTCTTTCGTTCTGGGCTACCGAAAAGAAGATGCATCTTGTTAGTATATGTAGTACCAATTAATTCTTATAAGTTATCCCAAACTGTTCAGTCTCACACATGTACAGTCTTTGGAATCCCTCTCTTTCGAGTGTCGATTCGATTCATTCATGCACGTAACCCCCGCTGGAAGCCTGTCAGGAGCCGCTCCTTGTCCATGTCTCTTTGCACTGGCGATCACTCCCCGCCCTCGTCAGCGCTCGGGATGTTACATGCCCACCAGCTTCCGCCTGGTTCGTCCTTGAACCACACCGTACTGGAAAAGAGGCCTTGCTCTGATACCACTTGTAACGCTCGGCTGCTTCAAGAATCAATGATTATCCTCGCATACTAACACGAGACTTTTCAGTGTGCTTTTTCCTCACTCGAACACTTCCTAAGTAAACTTCCCAGAAGGTCGCCCATCCCAGAAATACCCCAAGTCAAGCACGCTTAACTATGAAGTTCTTCCGTTCTGGGCTACCGAAAAGAAGATGCATCTTGTTAGTATAGGTAGTACCAATTAATTATTATAAGTTATCCCAAACTGTTCAGTCTTAGTCTTTGGAATCCCTCGCTTTCGGGTGTCGATTCGATTCATTCATGCATGTAACCCCCGCTGGAAGCCTGTCAGGAGCCGCTCCTTGTCCATGTCTCTTTGCACCGGCGATCATTCCCCGCCCTCGTCAGCGCTCGAGATGTTACAGATCTCTCCACCCCAAGCTCACTTACATGTGCAATATAAGTTCCAAAACAGTATAATAATATCATTTCCAAAATATGTGCAATGCAGCATATATCCATGTCATGTGTGTAAGAATCCTACTGGCCAAAGAATAAAAATATAGGGATTACATACGTCTACAACCTACAGTATAAGGTACACGGCTTGTACCTCACCCACGGGTTGCCATCTTGTATGTCTCCACATACTCAGGATTACCGTCTAGGTGGTATACCACATACATATCATATGGAACTTGCACTCAATCAACAGCTCAATATCATATCAAGAATCATCATTTATTTTCATAAAAACACAGCATGCATATAACCACCCCTCCATGAGGTATGGTGAAACCAACAATGGGCAAAACCGAGGACACGAAAGCTTACCTCACAAGCTAACAATCTCATGTCAAGAGTCCACACCAGCCCAAGGTCACCAAACAGTACCCTCACGGTCTGTTTGACAGAAATAATCATTATTATTCATAGCCCAAGGTTTCACTAAGTGTTTAAGACTTTCCAACTTGTTTTAAGTAATTTTAGGCTTAATCTACCTGAGGTATTCGAATACTCTTCGATGAGTATTTGAATACTCCATGTCTCCAGAAAGTATCCAAATACTTTCACTAAAGTATTTGAATACCACAAAGTATTCGAAAACTTTTACCTCAGTATCCGAATACCACACAGTATCTGAATACTTTCACTACAGTATTCGAATACCACCAAGTATCTGAATACTTTAACTAAGGTATCCGAATACTTTTTTTCCTAGAAAAGTATCCCAATACTCCTTCATGAGTATTCGACTACCTGCTGATGAGTATTTGAATACTCTGCGAAAAGTATTTGAATACTTATCAGACAGAATGCAGAAACTCGTGTAGTTTCTGCATAATCCCCTTTTTAATGGTTCTTCCACGATTTGGAGTCCAAGAACTCCACAAACAGAAGTTTATTAATGTATTTTAAGCATAGTTTATCAACCTTTAACTTGAATGATCAAAGTTTCACTCTTTAATTACTCAAACAAGCTCAAACCATGAAATTTCAAAAGGGATGATCATGAGTTACCTCAAGACTCAAGAACTCAGAAAAAGAAACTGACTTGGAGCCCTCTATACAGCACTATGGTTCAGCCATTTCAAAACTACGAAAATGCACTTCAAGCTCGTCATTTTTTGATTTTTTAGTTAAAATCACTACACGTTTGGCTTTTCTGGAACGAATTTGATAATTTTCTATTTTCTCTCCCTGATGTTCCAACTCGTCAATTAATTTGTATGACCACCTAGGAACTTTTTTACCGATTTCATCTATTCCTAAACATTTTTTTTCTCTTAACGATTGTTTAATGGCTCACACCTCAACACTTAAGAAGTTCCAAAACCTCACCAACTCAGAAGCTCCAACTCAGAAATGAGTGACCACACACTCTCACAAGCTTGCTTTCACTCACCTATACCATTTTGGTAAAGGAAATAGGAACAAAGGTGATCACTTTGGGGTCTCTATGGAGAAAGATGAAGGTGGCAAGGTGGAGGAAGGTGGCAGCAGCCAAGGGATCAGAAAATCTCATGTAGAGGCAATAGAAATGACCTAGGTCTTTGTGCCACTTGGTATTTATTGGCCCACTTAATTAATCGCATTATATTAGCATTAATAGCTCTGCTTATCATTTTAATCTCAAACTTCATATTCTGAACCTAGCCATTTTTTAGGATTTTTCATATTTTTATTATAATTTTCGCAGCACTTTGCTGATACCCATTTTTACGCTACCAGTATCAGTCATGACGTCAGTTCTCATTATTTCGACTCCAAACTTGACATACCAGTCCTAAATATTATTCTAGGAATATTCATACACTTATTATAATTTTTCGGGATACTTCAACGGTACGCACTTATATCGTGAAGCAGAACCGGTATCTGCACCTTTCGTCAGAAAAGCGACTTTCAGCGTTATTAATCATTTGTGATAATTATTCTAACCTTATCATATTTATTTAAGGTCAATTATTGAATTATTTCCTAAACTCATAATTAATTATTTAAATTTCTAATTTAACGGTGCGGGTTATTACTCCACGCACAAACATGTCTGGATATTTCAGGCCTCCCAGAATGGGGCATACATATTGTTCTCAGCCGATGTACCATGCTATTATTTTTTTAGAACAATTTTATCTATGCAAGAGACCCGAGTAGGCTTATGGAGGCTTGCATTCTATATATGCAACATGTTAATGATTTGTATAGGATTTACATGTATGATGCATAATCATGTATTTTGGTATAGCCTTTGATATTTTGATAAGAATGTATTTAATGTAGAAACTTAGTATATGATCATTTCTAATTGGTAGGAATCCTTATGTATCCTTGTGAGGAGGACTTTGATCATATTTATGTATTTAAGTTTCAAGACATGTAAAAATCATGAGGCTCAATGGTATTTAGTATGTTGGTGTATTATTCATGTTGAAAAAAATGTATAATTGATATAATCGTAAGGATGTAAGTGCACCTTTATTTGTTGGGCATATGGTTGTCATTCCATGTTCAATCAGGTACCCAAAAGTGAGCAAGTGTACCCTAGGATTGGTCCAAGAAACCATGGGAACCATTCAAAGTTAAATGTTGCTCGCTTATGCGAGCAGTCCAGCGTGCAATTAAAATTGGAGACAATAGTCACTATCTGGACAGGGCACTGCTCGCTGACTTGCTCGCTGAAGCGAGCAGTCCATGAGTGAATATTGGTGAAGTCCTACACTGATTAGAAAAAAATCAAATGGGGCATATAAGTGCAGAAAGACCCATAAATCTACAACTTTAATTTAAGATTTTAGGTTAAGATGTGATGTTAGTCCACTTATTATGGTTTGTCATTTAGCCGATTAGAGAAATTTTTTCTTGAATAGGATTTTGGGCTCCTCTATACCATTCCAACACCTTCAACAAGAATATAATCAAATAACAGGTATTCTTATATATTAATTTGATATGTATATATTACGATAATTTCAATATGAATTCATTAAGTGTAAAATAATTTTGAATTGATGTGAAATTTTGTGTCAATAATTTACGCGATAAGATTTTTTCTAAAAAAAAAAAAAACATTGAATAAAAAATTATTTAAAATAAAAGATTGATTTTGGAGGTGTTAATTGATACTTTGTCAAGCAAATCTCAATGAACGCACGCATTAAATAATGAAATCATTTGAACAAAATCAACTAATGCTTAATCACTATTGTTTTTGTCTTCTCAAGTGGACACCAAAAAAAAAAGTTCGGATTGCTTCTTTTACATCTTGATAAACATTCAACACGGACAGTTATATAGGAAATAAAAAAATAAAAAATAAAAACTTGGTGAGATTCCAGTCCATTTCAATTTAAACAGAAAGCTCCTTTTATTTTTTGCAAAATCTCACAAAATTTTATGCAACGCTATAGTATGCACGTTAAAACTCTCACCAATTGTATACTGGTTTCTTTTGTTAATAACAAGTATTGTGATCTTGTAGCCATATGAATGTGATAATAATTCATTACTAACTAAACAATATACCTTGTTAAATCAAAATTTGTACTTCCTTGACTGGACCATATATAAAATTGGTATGAAGGTGTAAAATGATCCTTTTCCAATTTTATGGTATGAGATAAATTTCGATCTAGCTCTTACTAGAGAATAAGGAAACTACCGAGGAAAAAAAAAAACAAGAGAAGAGAAGAGAAGAGAATTAATGCAAGTAATCAATTTGACACATCATGAAAGGAAATTTAACCTTACATAGCCTGAAAAAGACATAAGAAAACAGAGTAAACCAAACATAACAATAATACAGGTAACTTAAGCCCCTGCACGATTGCACCTTACATATATCTATTATTTTTTAAGAGCCAAAGCAGACATAACAATCAACAACACAAAGATAACCACAGCAACGAACGATGACACCACTGCTCCACTGGTTTGTGAACAGAAATCTCCAAACTGATTGCATATTGCAAGCCAATTAGAGTTTTGATTTCCGTTATGTGCCAAATAAACAATAGCAGCAGCTGAAGCAGCACTAGCAGTGGCCAAAGTCAAAAACACCTATACAAATTCATAAACAAACACAAGAGAATTTTAATTTTAAATTGTGCAAATGTTTGAATACTTAAAATAGCTTTGGCATAATTATTGTGTCTAATTAAGGGTTAGGGATCATAATTACTGTGTCTAGGATGATGAGGAAAAGCCTTGGTCCAACTGCATGAGGGCGTACGATGGTTACTATAGAGAAAGGTAGGGATAGGACCAAGTAGCCACCCACGAGTGCCATTGTAATAACGAAAAACCTGCATTTTGATAAGCATAGGTTATATATGAATGAGTGCAAATATATATACTTTTGGAAAAATCTCAATCATTCATTCATATAACAACAAGACAACGATTAAAAAAGGTTTAATGTTTAGGAGAAGGATCCGTTTACAAATTTTTTTTACAAATTACACTAAATCTGACCGGTCATACATTCTTGATTGAAGTATGACCGGTCAGACATAGTGTAGTTCGTAAGAGTTTGTAAACAAAAAGTTTGTAAATATAACTTTTCCCTGATGTTTATGTTGCAAATTAGAGATAAAGTTATATCTTGTGTAGATAGTTGGGAGTGAGTGTGTGTGGTCCTCTTAGGAGATGAGAGAGAAAAAGGGACTCCATCTATTTACCTATGTCCTTATGAAATAACTTTCTTGCTGAAGAAAAATTAAACCCTAATTAAAATGATCATTTCTGATCTTTTGTGTTATTTTGTCATTAAAATTGTGACTATTGATACGTGAATGAATGACTTATATGTTTAATATGAGATGATCACGTTAAAACAAGACCTAAGAGGATTGATTCCGATATTTTGAAAGCATATAAAGAGTTAAGAGTCTTGAGAGTCACATACTGGAAAGTAGAAAAGTTATCATAACTGGCTTCAAACTGAAAGAACTGAGTGAAGAAAGGGAGTTTCTGATCACTGGTTCCCATGGTGGCAGCAGCACCAAGAGCAGCTGCTATAGCACCTAACCTTAGAATGAAGTCCATTATGGCTATTCCTTTCTTCCATCCTCCTGGCCTTGGGGGTGCAACTAAAACTGTTTTTCCTTTGGAAACTTTGCTTGACTCTGGGACATCAATGGTGGTAGACATTTTTGGGTTTGAAACTTGAGAGAAGTGTATATTCAAAGAATATATGAAACTGCAATATGAATTATAAAACTCAGTTATGGAAATGGCTAGATGGTAGTAGCTTATATAGAGAGAGAATGGTCAACGTTAAGATATGTTATCTAAGACAGGAGAAGGCAAGTGGAGTTGTTATGAAACCATTTCCACTTCATACGCACCTTTTGATAGCAAAGCAAGTAGAGGTATGAGAGAAAGATTACTTAATTGTTTTGATATGGGATTTGTTACATTAAATTTGCATGAGGACAAGCGATGAAAGTTGCTATTAATTTAAGTTCAGAATCTTACTTGTTGCTATAATAAAGAAAAGTCTATTCTAGTTAGTCAACCAAACCGCATAGCCTCTCTAATTTAGAGTTGTAATATTGGAATCTTTGTCACCCCATGCCTAAGATACTTTGGCAAATATTACAAAACCGAGAGACTAATGATAATAATTGATGGGTCTTCTCATTTACATTTTCTTCACTTAATTCATTTGTTACCAACATGAAATTTCATCACTCAAAATTTTAATATTCTACCTTCCCAACACTAGTATTTTCCTCTTAAATGAAGTTATTTTAATTTCAAGTATTATAGTTGCCAGTTAAGTCTTTTCTAATAGTCCACAACATAGGTTGGGACCGAACTTAAGCACTCACAAAGGTGGAGTCAGGATAGGGGCCAAATTATATGTATTTTAAAATATATAATTAAATAAAAATATTACAAAATAGAATAAAATACTCACAATATAATATTACATAATATAAATTAAAATATTCTCAATACAAAATAATATATTACAATAATCAAGATCACTTTACTTAAGTCTTGCTCTACATTGTTTTGTAGTATTTAAATTTTCTATTATTGAAATGGGGTTTTGACCTAAGAAATGCAAATTTTAAAAAAATCCACTTGTTTAGTTTGTTGACCAAACGTTTTACCGGACTAATGCAGGAAGATGCGTTTCAGGTGGTTACGCGTTTAGTCGCGCATCTGACACATGCGCGTTTCTGACAAATATGAACACGTATGTACCAAGTACATGTCTAAACACGTCTGTACCATGTGCGCATTTCTAACTGTGACGCAACTATACCACGGAATGCGTGCCTGAATATGACGCATCTTGGTATTGTGCTCGTCAGATTTGGTCAAAAACCCTTGAATATGTGCTAAACTTTAAAGCAATTTCCTTTTCAAGAAATTAATTTTCTATTTCATTTCGAACTTCACTCTTATTATCGACATGATTGAGAAAGCATTCTCAGTAAATGGGAGAGTAAGTACAAGTCTAAGTAATTTATTAATAAGAGGATAAACGATTGATTTGTCAACCCTTGACATAATTCATCTTTAAATTTATTTGAGATTTAAATTGATTTCAAATCTACGTGGGATTGACTAAAAAAAAACCTTTTTATTGTATTAAAATGTACATCTTATCCAATTTTAAAATCCTAAATCTACTCTTCATATTTTATTTATTTATTATATAGATAGATATCAAATTTATTTCAGATTGACTATAAAATAAAATTAGTTATATCATGTATAAATTTACTTTTTATCCGATTTTCAAATCTTATTTCAATTCTTCTTATCTTATTTAGTGACTTAATTATTATATATTGATATTTTAGGTAGACGGCAAATATATTTGTGATTGATTAGAAATCAAATAAAATTAACTTTATTGTATTCAAATCTATTTTCTATCCAAGTTTACTTCTTTTATATATTTCCAACATATTTCGTATTTTTGTATATTTCAAATAATATTACATTTTTTTAAACAAATTAAGAAAAACATAACAAATAACTCTTATAACAATATATGAGATGTGATGTCAAACACGGCTTCTCAATCACTATTGAGTAATATTAATAATCATTTCTGAAATGTGAAGTGGCATCGCCCTATAATTCTTGTTGGGAAATCGGTTCCCTCAGATCGGCTAAGGGGCCTTTTTGCGGAAGTCAATCAACAAGATCCTGATCTCGGATCTCGACAATACCTCGGCATGAACTTCACCAGATCGGACAGCGTAGCGAAAAATCAAAAACGAAAAATAGGAGAGAGAGAGAGAGAGAGAAAAAAAAAACACAAGCAAATTTAACGTGGGAGAACCTTCTCCAATGAAGAAGTAAAAACTCACGGGACCTAGTCCAGATCAAAAATCCACTATGAAAATAATGGTTACAAAAAATCAAAATACACCAATATGGTGGTTAAGTCAACCTCTCTAACAATGGTGATAATCAAACTATCCTAGAGATGTTTCTCTCAAACTCTCTGTAGAGATCTCTCAAATACAAAGCATAAAGCTTTGCTCTCAAAGCTCAAACAATTTTCTCTCAAATATCAAATCTCTCTCTTCTAACCTAGCCTCCACCCTCAACTAATGAATATATAGAGGAGGTGGAATTTAGGGTTTAAGGTTTAGGGTTTTTGGGAAACCCCTCAATGGGCTTGGACTTAGCATTGAAGGAGGAAGCCCAACAAATCTCTGACTTCAATGCGTCAGCTTCAGCATCAACCCGGCTCCTTCATAGCAGTCTTCAAATTTCTTTGCTGGAACCGGCTTTGTTATCATGTCGGACCAATTTTGGTCAGTGTGCACTTTGACGAGTTCGAGCTCTCCACCTTTACCACATCCTGGATCCAGTGATACCTCACATCAATATACTTAGTGCGGGAGTGATAGATAGAATTCTTCGCAAGATGGATTGCACTTTGATTGTCACAACCCAGCTCGTACTTGTCTTGGTCATGGCCGAGTTCCATAAGGAACTTCTTCATCCACAGCATCTATTTGCTTGCCTCAGTAGGGGCAATGTACTCAGCCTCAGTTGTCGATAGTGCAACACATTTCTGAAGTCTTGATTACCAAGAGACAGCTCCTCCGGCAAATCTCATCATGTATCCCGTCGTCGATTTCCTCGAGTCAGAATCTCCCCCTAAATCAGAATCTGAGTAGCCTTGCAACTCGGCTTTGTCTTCTCCAAATCGGAGGCATAAGTTGGTCGCACCTCTGAGGTACTTGAAGATCCACTTCACTACTTCCCAGTGTTCTTTGTCGGGGTTTGATAGATACCGGCTTACCATTTCAACAGCATACGCCAAGTCGGGTCTAGTGCAAACTGTAAGAACCTGTACCGTTAATTAAGGAAGTTAATTAATTAATTATGTGAAATTAGGAAATAATTCCATAATTGACCATAATAATTATTATGAGGCTTAAATAAATATAGAAAGTGGTTAATAATGCTGAAAGTCGCTTTTCGGACGAAAAGTGCAGATATCGGTTCTGCTAGTCGGTATAAATGCGTACCGATAAATTATCCCAAAAAGTTATAATAAGTGCATGAATATTAATATAATCATATATAGGACTTGTAAAACGAGTTTCAAGTTAAAATAATGAGAACTGGTGCCAGAACTGATACTGGCTATGAGAAAAGCGCGTACCGGAAAGGTACTGCGAAAAATAAAATAAAAATATGATAAATATTGTAAATATGAGTAGGTTAAGAATCCTGAGTTTGGGATTAAAATGCTAAGCGTAGCCGTTAGCGCTAATACTGTGTGTTTAAGATGTAAACCGCTATAAATACCCTTGCTTGGCCCAAAACCCTAGGCACATCAGACTTCCTACGTGACACACTTGGAGGCTGAGTGGTTGTCACTGTTCCATTGCATTTCCTTCACCATTTCTTGAGCTTTGGGGTTATTTTCTTCTTGATTCTTCCTCTTGATCTTGCAAACACTTGGTAGGGTGGGTTGTGAGAGTGTGAGGCTGCATTTTCTGGACACTCAGCCACTGTTTGGTGGAGCTTTGAGAGCTGGTTTGCGAGTTGGGTGGTGTGAGCCTTGGTCATGGAACTTTGAGGTCCAAGGAGTGATCTTTGGGTGCAAGAACCAACCATGGTGGAGGCATTTTTGTGTCCTTGCCTGTGCTGAGCTTTGGGAGCTTCAAGTGAGCTCCAAGAGCATCATTCCTTGCTATTTTAAGCCTTGAGGTGAGTTGCCTAACCTTGATCATGAGTTTTAATGGTTAAAAGAGGTGTCTTGGCATGTTTAATGAGTTAAACAAGTAACCAACCGTTATATGAACTTAAAAGAGGTTAATCATGCATGCTTGGACGTTGGAATGGGTTAAAAACCCAACCTTTGGAAGGATATCTCGCGAAATGCAGAACTGCATTCTATCGCGAAATATTCGGATATGCATATCCGGATCTTGATATCTGGATATGGGGATCCGAATATCCAGATATTGATATCCGGATATTGGCAGAGATATCCGGATATGCCCCCAACAAATATCCGGATATTCTGGGAATTTTGGAACAGTGACGGTATTGTTCATACAGAATATCATTTTGGGTTGGTGGACCCATGATCGACTTATGTGGACTTCTGTAATAATTAAACTAAGTTAGAATCAAGTGATTAAGGGCTTATGACTTTGAGAGAAGTCTAAAGACGTAAAACTTAAAGGAAGGGCGTTGTTTTTAAATCCTATGCTTGTTGTGCATAAATATTGATAATATTGTTGGTCCAAACAGATTGTGATCCTGCTATTTGTGGACTCTGAGGTATTGTGGACTCTTGGCTTGGATAGCTAGCTTGCAAGGTAAGCTTTCGTGTCCTCGGTTTAGCCATTGTTTGTTCCACCATGTCCCATGGGGGATGGTTTATATGGATGATGTGTTTTCATGTATTGATTTGCTGAAATGCTATTAAACTGCTAAGTGCAAATGCTATATGATATGTATGTGGTGTTCCGTCTAAACAGGAAGCCATGGGGTATTCCTGTGGACGGGTACAACATGGGCTGGTATTATGTGGGTAATAGACTTATTCCTGCATTTCTCTGATCAGTAGAATAGTTATAACACACAGGACATGAATATCTGTTTCATTGCACTGATTTTGGAATTGATATTGAAGTACTGCTTTTAGAACTAATATTGCACATGTAAGTGAGCTTGGGGTGGAAGATCCTTGAGGACCCCTTGTCTTACTGAGATTTCTTGTTTAGAGATCTCACCCCACGTTTGGGGACGCTTTCAGGTATTATGGGGGTTGATGCCTCTGGCGGCAGGAGGCTAGAGCTTAATTGAGGATTATTGCTGTTTATTATGCTGATATGTTGGATTGCTGGATATTCTGCTGATGTTATGTTTTTAGTTGCTTTTATTATGCTGTTGATGTTGAGACTTCTGTTGGGCTTGTGCCTTATTTGGGTGAGCATGAGATTTGTCCATGCCACTTTATGTTAGTACTTTGAGTTGAGTTGTATAACTTAGTAGGTTGTCTGGTCTACGTGTTGTAGTTCCGTGACTAAAGACTTATATATGTTATTTTAATTAATGAGGTATTCAGTTAGCTGTCTTTTCCAATTTACATACAGGTGATAAACCCCTAGTTCATCAGGTTTTTCAGCATGAATTTGTATTAATTTGTGTGATTAATTGGATGAAAAAGAGGTTAATGTCCTGGAAATTCCTCAAGTGTAAGTTCTGAAAGCTTTGTTGAAAATCTACACTGTCTTGTAGGGAAATGAAGCTCAAGGAGCAGTAGAGAGAAGAAGAAGATTCTGGAGAAAGGGAGAATGTTTAAGTGTTGAGCGCTAAAACGTCCACACAGATCGTTTTAGCACGCTGCTACAATTTGAAGGCAAAAGTTGTTGGTGTCGAGCGCTAAAACGTCCAACACAGAACGTTTTAGCGCGCTGCTGCAAACTAAGGACGAAAATTGCTGGTCTTGGGCGCTAAAACTCCCTCACCAAATGTTTTAGCGCCCTGCTGCTGCAAAAAGATTCTGGTCTCGAACGCTAAAACGTCCAAGCCAAGTGTTTTAGTGTTGGAGTTGGTTGGAAGCAGTTGAGCATTCACTAGACATGGACGCTAAAACGTTCAATAGCTCACGTTTTAGAGCCCAAGTTAGTTGAAAGCAGTTGGACATCCGTCAAACATGGACGCTAAAACGCCCATATAGAATGTTTTAGCGCCCATGTTAGTTTTCAGTTGTAATTTGTAACACTATAAAAGGCAGGGGCCTTCACATTTCTGAAGATCTGGATCCATCACATCTTTCTCTCATATATCAGATCCTCTGATCTGACTTCTCTCTCTTACTTTCCAAATTCTTAGGAGTAGTGTTGTATTAGTTAGTGTTTCATATGTAATTGCACTTGAAGATTGAAGACTTACTATCATGACAATGGAGTTTGATCTTTCTTCTTCCTTTGTTTGTATTTCAATTATGTCTGAGTAGAGTCCTTTGTAGTCTGATTCAATGGAACTCAAGTTTGAATTTATGAATGGTTAATTAGATGTTTTGTTTATCTATTATGTGATTGTATGAAGTTGTCTTGATTAATTCTTCATGTTGATAAATAGTGTAGAACAGACATGTTTACATTGTTTATCTATTTTTGACAACTTCATCATTAGTGTTCTAGTAGTCAAGACATTGATGCTAGGATTCTGATGTGGTCTTAAGACCTTAGTGATTAATGCATGTATTAAGAAAGGAATCACCAAGACATTGGGGTTTCTGATTAATGTATCTATCAGGGTAGTAAGACATTACATCTTGAGATGATAAGAAAAAGGTTGATCAACATCACATAGTGGATAATTCATAATGAAAATTGGTTCATCCATAAATTCATGCTTGAGGGAAATTGACATCTGACTACCTGTTAAGTTATATTCACATCTTATTTGTTTATCAATTCTTTAATTTTATGTAATTTCAATTTCGGGTGACAAGAAATCAATGCAATTCAGAATTTTTCGGTTGATTCAACTTAGTAACATTTGGTTGGTCAGTGCTTGACACAAATCCTCGTGGGAACGATCTTTACTTATCATTTTATTACTTTTTTGACTAGTGCACTTGCTAAATCTGACAACAAGTTTTTGGCGCTGTTGCCGGGGATTTGTGTTTCAACATTGACAGATACCATTGGTTGTTGAGATTGAATCTTTTATTTTTTTTAGCACTTTTTATTTTTTGTATGAATTTTTGTTCTCTTGTAATTCTGGTGTATGCGAGGTACTATTTATCAAGACTCTTTGTTGTTTGATCCAGAATTAGAAAGGACAATCAGAAGGAATATGAGGGCAGCCAGAAGAATGCAATTACAGGAAATGAGTGAACCAAGTATTACAGTACAGGAAGAGATCATGGCAGAAAATCATGTGCAACCACCACAGAGGACACTGGGAGATTACATGACTGCTGCTGTCATTCCACCCATTGGAAGTGTGGTTCGACCTACAGTAGAGCCCAATAATTTTGAATTGAAGCCTGCATTAGTACAGTTGGTGCAGAAAGAACAGTTTGCTGGAACAAGTGCAGAGGATCCATACCTGTATATTGAGAACTTTTTGCTGTTAAGTGACACTGTGAAAATCAATGGAGTGACCAGAGATGCCATTCTGTTGAGGCTCTTTACTCATTCACTGAAGGATGTTGCCAGGAGATGGCTACAGTCATTACCATAAGGGAGCATTACAACTTAGGATGATCTGCAAACCAAGTTCTTGGCCAGATTCTTTTCAGCATCCAAGAGGGAAAAGTTGAAGGATGAGATCACAGGATTCAAGCAAAAGGAGTCAAAGTCTATCTATGAGGCCTGGGAGAGGTTTAAGACACTCTTGAGGAAATGTCCACAACATGGAATAGAAGTGTGGAATCAAGCAGCAATATTCCTCCAAGGGTTGACAACCAACACCAGGACATTGGTGAATGCCACAGCAGGTGGTTCATTGACAACCAAGACCCCTCAGGAAGCCCTTGACTTTGAGTCTCTAGCATCTCAGGAGTTTGACAATGCCCCGATGAGTGACAGAAGGACAAGAATTATTAAACTTGATGGCTATGATGCTTTATTCGCCAGGAATGACCAGTTGCAGCAAGTTCAGAAACAACAACAACAACAATTAGATACTCTCACCAAGCATCTTTCTTCTCAGAAGGTTGCTTCTGTGGACACTAATTCTGTGTGTGCCATTTATGGGAAAAGCCATGTTACTGATGATTGTGACTATGGAGGGTCTGCTGAACAAGCAGAAGTTAATGGAGTGTGTTATGACCATCACAACCAGAGGAATTACAACAACCAGGGGAAAAATGTGTATGTGCCACCATGGAAGAACAAGAATCAACACTCAGGATTCAGTTATAGTTCCAACCATCAGTTGAATCCTCCACTACATCCTCCACCACCATATTCATCACAGCAAGGTGATACTTCTGCATGGGAGAAAGCTTTTGCCCAGTTATCAAAGACTACTCAAGATTACATTCAGGGGTCAAATTCTTTCAGGGAAGAAACTTCTGCTTTCATACAAGAGACCAAGACTGCATTCAGAAACCAGGAAGCATCGATCCGGAATTTGGAAACATAAATTGGCCAGTTGTCTAGACAGAGAGCTGAGAGGCCACAGGGAAAGTTCCCTGGAGATACTATGGTGAATCCAAAGGAGCATTGCAAGTCCATAATAACAAGAAGTGGGATTGTGCTTCAACCGGTGAACAAGAAAGTGGATGAGAAGAAAGTGGAAGAAAAGAAAAGTGAGGAGGAAGTTGTTGTTGAGGATGTTGTAGTTGAAAATAATGATAAAAAAGAGAAAGTTGAGGAAAAGAAGAAAGAAGAAGAGGTAGTGGTTGACAAGAGTTATTCACCCCAGAAGTTGATGAAGTGGGAGAAGAAGAAGATGGCTGACAAGCAGGACCAGCCAATCAACCTATCTCCATATGCTAAAGTGCCTTACCCTCAACGGTTGAAGCAAGAAATCCAGAAGCAGCACTATGCAAGATTTTTGGATATTTTCAAGAAGTTACAGATTAACATTCCATTTGCTGAGGCCTTGGAGAATATGCCTCACTATGCCAAATTCATGAAAGATCTTCTGTCTAAGAAGAGGAAATTGAAGGATGGTGAGACAGTGGCCTTGACAGAAGAGTGTAGTTCCCTGATCCAGAAGAAGCTTCCACCAAAATTAAAAGACCCAGAAAGTTTCAGCATCCCTATTGCCATTGGAGATGTGGAAGTAGGGAAGGCAAAGTTTCAGCATCCCTATTGCCATTGGAGATGTGGAAGTAGGGAAGGCACTCTATGATATAAGGGCCAGCATTAACTTGATGCCATTGACTGTATGTAGATCTTTGGGAATCAACACCTTGAAGGATACCAATCTTATTCTGAATCTTACAGATAGGTCCATCAAGAGACCGGAAGGTGTGGTTGAAGATGTTCTGGTTAAGGTGGATAAGTTCATTTTTCCAGTGGACTTTGTGATTCTAGATATGGAGAAAAAAGATACTGAAAGCCCTCTACTTCTAGGGAGGCCATTCTTAGCAACTGCTAGATCCTTGATTGATGTTGAACAAGGGAAGCTAATGCTAAGAGTGAATGAAGAGACAGTTACAATTGATGTGTTTGAAGCCATTAAACATCCTGTTGATGTGGAGGATTGTTTCAGGATAGATATCATACAGGAGGTTGTGGAAGAAGTGAAAGGAGAAAAGGACCTGTTGTTAGAGGAAGACAAAAGTAAGGATGAGATGAGTGGGGAATTTTATCAGGAGGAACCAGTAGTTGAAGAGCTTGAAAAGAAGGTGGATGACATTCCTAAGGGAGCACCTAAGGTGGAACTGAAAGAACTACCTTCTAATCTAAAGTATGTGTTCCTTGGGGATGATCAAACATACCCAGCCATTATAACTGCATTCTTGTCTGAAGGGGAGGAAGTGAAGTTGGTTGAGGTACTCAAGAAGAACAAGACAGCCATGGGCTGGTCATTTTCAGATCTTAAGGGTATCAACCCTTCCTTCTGCACTCACAAGATATTGAGGGAGGAAGAAGTCAAACCAGTAAGGCAACCACAAAGAAGACTTAATCCCAGTCTAAAGGAGGTAGTAAGGAAAGAGGTGGTGAAGTTGCTTGATGCTGGGATGATTTATCCTATTTCAGATAGTGCATGGGTGAGTCCAGTTCAGACAGTGCCTAAGAAATGAGGGATGACTGTTGTTAGGAATGAGAACAATGAACTGATCCCTACAAGAACTGTCACTGGCTGGAGGATGTGTGTTGACTA